>NC_134104.1:1500000-1745000 GCF_040939455.1 Microcebus murinus
AGAAAAATGAGAAGCGAGGTGCAGGTGGCCACACTGAAGGAGTGCGCGGAGGGTCCCCGGAGGCAGAGCAAAGGCCTCTGTCCACCCTGCTCTGCTCTGAGTAAAATGGGGAGGTTCGGAATGTTACTGTGACCTGATTCATCTTTTAAATGGGTCATCTGCGATGCTGGAAACATCGCAGAGGGCAGAGGAGGAGGCGACAAATTGAGAGGCCATTGCAACAACCCTGGCAAGAAAGGAGAGGCTTTGTGCACGGTGCATGTGTGTCCTCGCCACGGACGCGCGCAGCACTCGGGGTTGTACCTGCCTCAAGTCAGTAAGGAGCCCAGACCCCGGCCGGCACGGACCCAACACGAACAGGCTCGCTATCCCCAGGGCCCGCTCCATGGCGGGGGGACTGGAGAAGTCGGGGAGCCTCTGGGCGGGCCCAGCGGACGGGGGTCTCCCCGCTGCTAGGCCCCCAGCCGAGAGGGCGACAAGCCTCAGGTGTAGTAAATGCCGTTTATGTGAGCACCTGGGTGCAGGTGGGTGGAGGCCGAGAAGAGCGCCCACGCGAGGAGGGAGCGCGGTGGGCTTTACAGAGGGTTTCGGAAGGGCGCGTGCAACTGGGCCGCAAAGGCTGTAATAAATTATTTTCAAACCACCAACTTTTCCGGGACCCCTGCAGGGACGGGCCTCCGCAGGGGGTCGGGACCCAGTCTGGGGAGGCGAGTTTTCCCGAACGTCCCCTCCCTGCCCGCGCCGCCGCCGGGGTCCGAGCTGGACTCCGACTCCCGGGCCCCGCGGGCCCCACTCCATCCTCCGCACGCTTCCCGGAGCCCACCCGGGCAAACCGAGCACCGCGCTCCGTCCTCGCCCGCGACTAGGTTCTGGAGCCCGAACTCCGCTGAGCCGCACCCCCAGGGAGTGAAAGCGCCACGACCGCCAACTCCGTCACTTTTCCGAGCCAGAAACCCGAGCAGGGGCGTCGGGGCCGTCCCGGGGATCCGGGCTCCGGCGCAGAGCGCAGCCCCCTCCCGCGTGCCGCCCGCCCACGGGCAGCGAGCGGGCACACTCGCCGGGCCGAAGCCTCCGCAAGACCCGGGCCCCGAGGCCTCGGGAGTCGCCGGGACCGCGCCAATCCGGGTCCGGCCCCCGCCCGACCTCAGTTTCGCTCCCGTCGCTCGCGCGCACACCGCGGCGACCGCGCATGCGCGCCGCGCCACGCCCCGGAGAGGCTTCTGTGCGCGCGTCGGCGACCCGGAAGCAGTCCCCGGCGTCGGGGCGGGAGCGACGGGCGCGGATGAGGCGAGGCGGCCGGGCGCAGCTGTTGCCGGGCCATGGCGGGGACGGCGCTCAAGAGGCTGATGGCCGAGTACAAACGTGAGTTCGGGAGCCCCGGGCCGCCCTCCCGCGTCGTCGGGGCTCGGGCTCCAAGCCTGGCGCGTCCTGGAGTCCGCCGTGCCCCCCGCGGTGGAGCGGGCCGCCGCCCTGCCTGCCTGTCGGGGTCCGAGCCGCGGCCCCGCCTGCGCGTCCCGGCTCGGGCCCGGCGGGCTCGGTTCCGGCCCGCCCGCGGGAGTCACAATGGGGAGCTCGCTCTGGGCGCTCTCCCTTGGCCGCTGCCTCCTCCTTGACGTGTAAACTGTAAAGAGAAACCCGGAAGGAAAAAGGACGCTAGCACCATGTTAGTTTAGAATGCTTAAAACAGTTAAATTAAATCTTTGAGGTTTTAGTTTTGTTTTTTGGGGGGTGTTTTCTTGACTCCTTTGGTCCTAGAGGACTCCGAATCGTAGCCCGCGGACTTGCAGTGAGAGGCTGGGGAGGAAAGCCTGACTCGCCTACGGGGAAGTTTCGGCGAGAGGGGAGTGTTTGCATTAAAAGCGGAAACGCTCATTATGATCAGATTGAGGCGAAAGGTCAGATTTTTTTTGCTTTGTCTCTAATAAGGGAACAGGGTTTTTGAGCAGTGCCAACTGTCACTTTTCCTAAGTAGTGTTCAGAAAGCCGCGTTAGTGTTTTCCTAGCCTGTAAATGTTTCTGTTATCTGGGGAAAGCAAAGGGAAAAATGAAAAGCTAGGAACACTTAGCACCTATCCTTTTACAACGCATTCTCACTTTGAAGAGTTGCTGTGAGAGGTTTTGGGATGCCATTGTGTTTGAAAGTGCTGGAAACCTGCTTTGCTGGTGGAGACAAGATGGTAACCTGGTTGTGGTTAAGAGCGGGGTCCTGGAGTGGAAGACCTGTCCTCAGACGGTGCCTCTGCTCATTAACTCTTTGACCGTTGGCCTCCTCTCTTAACCTCTGCAGTTTCCTCATCTGCGAAGATTAAAGTTGTTACTGCAGGTGAAGTGTTTAGTGAGATACCTGATGTGCAGACCAAAGTGCTACAAATACACATTCTTTAAAACACAGTAGTCTTTCTCCCGGTATTTGCAGGGGATTGGTGTCAGGACCCCCAATGGATACTAAAATCCACGGATGCTCAAAGTCCCTGATAGGAAATGGCATAGTATTTGCATGTAATCTGTGACATCCTCCCCAGCCTTTAAATCATCTCTAGATTACTTATAATTCCTAATACAATATATATGCCCCATAAATAGTAGCTATACTGTACTTTTTTACTTGTAGTTTTTTTTATTGTTGCATTGTCATTTTTTATATTTTCTGAATATTGATGCAAGGTTGGTTGAATCCATGGGTGCAGAACCTGTGGCTAGGGAGGGCCTGCTGCAAATGTTCAAATGATGCTTGCCACCCCGTGTCCTCTAAAGTGGGGATATACAGACATGCCTCATTTATCGTGCTTTGCTTCATTGTACTTCACAGATACTGTGTTTTGTTTTTTTTTTTTTTTTAACAAATCAAAGGTTTATGGCAACACTGAGTTGACAAATCTTAGTGGCACTATTTTTCCAACAGTGTGTACTTACTTTGTATCTCTGTTTCACATTTTGGTAGTTCTTGAAATATTTCAAACTTTATTTTTTTATTTTATTTTATTTTATTTTATTTTATTTTATTTTATTTTATTTTATTTTATTTTTGAGACAGAGTCTCACTTTGTTGCCCAGGCTAGAGTGAGTGCTGTGGCATCAGCCTAGCTCACAGTAACCTCAATCTCCTGGGCTCAAGCGATCCTCCTGCCTCAGCCTCCTGAGTAGCTGGGACTACAGGCATGTGCCACCATGCCCACCTAATTTTTTGTATATATATTTTTAGTTGGTCAATTTCTTTCTATTTTTGGTAGAGACGGGGTCTCGCTCAGGCTGGTTTCAAACTCCTGACCTTGAGCAATCCGCCTGCCTTGGCCTCCCAGAGTGCTAGGATTACAGGTGTGAGCCACCATGCCCGGCCTATTTCAAACTTTATTATAATGGTGCTCTGTGAGAAGTGATCTTTGATGTTACCATTGTAATTGTTTTGGGGTGCCACAAACTTCACCCATATAAGATGATGAACTTAATCCATAAACATGTGTTCTAACTGCTTTGCTGACCTGTCATTCCCCTCCTTCTCCTCAAGCCTCCCTATTCCCTGAGACACAACAATATTGAAATTAACCCAATTAATAACCATAGGTGGGCTCTAAGTGTTCAAGTGACAGGAAGAGTTACATGCCATACACTCTAATTCAAAAGCTATGAGTCAGCTTAGTGAGGAATGTATGTTGAAAGCTGAGATAGGCCAAAAGCTAGGCGTCTTGCACCAGTCAGCCAAGTTGTGAATGCAGAGGAAAAGTTCTTGAAGAAAATTACAAGTGCTACTCCAGTGAATACATGAATGATACGAAAGTGACACAGCCTTATTGTTGGTGTGGAGAAAGTTTGAGTGGTCTGGACAGAAGATCAAACCAGCCACAGCATTCCCTTAAGGCAAAGCGTAATTCAAAGCACGGTCTTAACTTTCTTTAAATCTGTGAAGGCTGAGAGAGGTGAGGAAGCTATAGAAGAAAAGTTGGAAGTTAGCAAAGGTTGGTTCATGAGATTGAAGGAAAGAAGCCATCTCTATAACATAAAAGTGCAAGGTGAAGTAGCAAGAGCTGATGTGGAAGCTGCAGCAGGTTATCCAGAAGGTCTAGCTAAGATCATCCATGAAGGTGGCTACACTAAATAACAGATTTTCCATGTAACCAGAACAGCCTTTTACAGTATTGGAAAAAGATGCTGTCCAGGACTTTCATAGCTAAAGAGAAGTCAATGCCTAGCTTCAAAGCTTCAAAGGACAAGCTGACTGTCTTGTTAGGGGTTAATACAGCTGATGACTATAAGTTGAAGCCAGTGTACCTCTATTATCCTAGGCTCCTTAAGAATTGTGCTAAATCTACTCTGCTTGTACTCTAGAAATGGAACAACAAAGCCTTGTTGACAGCACATCTATTTACAGCATGGTTTAGTGAATATTTTAAGCACACTGTTGAGAGATTTCTTTCAAAATGTTAGTGCTCATTGACAATGCACCTAGTCACCCAAGAGCTCTAATGGAAATGTTAAAGGAGATGAAAGTTGTTTTTATGCCTGCTAACACAACATCCATTCTGCAGCCTATGGATCAAGGAGTAATTATGACTTTCAAGTCTTGCTTAAAAGAGAACATTTTGTAAGGCTGTAGCTGCCATAGATTGTGATTCCTCTGATGTATTAATATCTGGGCAAAGTAAATTGAAAACCTTCTGGAGAGGGTTTACCATTCTAGATGTCTTTAAGAACATTTGTGATTCATGGGAGGAGGTAGAAATATCAACATTAACAGGAGTTTGGAAGTAGTTGATTTCAACCCTCATGGATGACTTTGAGAAGGGTTCAAGACTTCATGGAAGAAATAGCTGCATATGTGGTAGAAATAGCAAGAGAAGTGGAGCCTGCAGACGGGACTAAATTGTTGCAATCTTGTGATAAAACTTTAACAGTTGAGGAGTCGATTCTTATGTGTGAACAAAGTGGTTTCTTGAGATGAAATCTCCAGGTGAAGATGCTATAAACATTGTTGAAATGACAGCAAAGGATTTAGAGCATTCTGTAAACGTAGTTGATAAAGCAGTGGCAGGGATTGAATCCAATACTGAAAGAAGTTCTGTTGAACGTAAAATGCTATTAAACAGCATTGCATGCTACAGAGAAATCTTTGGGGCAAGTAAGAGTCAGTTGGTGGGGCAAACTTAATTGTTGTCTTATTGAAAAAACTAGCATTGCGTGGTGACTCAAGCCTGTACTCTCAGCGTTTTGGGAGGCCAAGGCAGGAGGATCACTTGAGCCCAGGAATTTGAGACCAGCCTGGGCGACATAGTGAGACCTCACCTCTCCAAAAAGTTTTTAAAAATTTAGTTGGGCATGTTGTCATGTATCATGTACCTGTAGTACCAGCTTCTCAGAAGGCTGAGGCAGGAGGATTGCTTGAGCCCAGGAGTTTGAGGTTGCAGTAAGCTATGATGCTGCTGTACTCTAGCCCAGAAGAGTTAGACCCTGTCTCAAAAAAAGAAAAAAAAGAAACTGCCACAGCAACCCCAGACTTCAGCAACCACCACCCTAATCATTCAGCAGCCATCAGCATTGAGGCAAGACCCTTCACTGGTAGAATGATTATGACTTGCTGGGGGCTCAGATGATTGTTAGCATTTTTTTTTTTTGGCAATAAAAAGCATATTTTTGGTCAATACTTTTTTAGTTAAAGTATATAGTGTCTTTACACATAATGCTATTGCACACTTAATGGACTATACTTTTAAAATGTACTGGAAAACCAAAAATTTATGTGACTTGCTTTGTTGTGATGTTCGCTTTCTTGTGGTGGTCTGGAATCAAACCTGTGATATCTCTGAGGTGTGCCTGTATATTGATACATTTAAGAGATACTTCTGTTGGGGATAGCAGTCCAGCTGATTCATTCTTATCAACCTAAATAACAAACAGGGAGGTTCTCTAAAAACAACAGGAGTTTATTCGGGAATGAGCAGGAACTTGCAAAGCTGGGAGATGCAGGCTGCGACACGCCATGGGCATATTCAGGGAGGCACAGGAAGACAGGGTTTTTAAAGTAAAATGATGAAGGTTACGTAAGTTGTTTAAAATGATCCTTGACTGTGAACTAAGTAAGAAGGGTGACATCAGTCTAAGGTTGGTGAGGCACTTGCCGGGCAGATGTCCTCATAGAAGTATCTCTGTGCAAGATTGTGGTTTTGGCAGTCTTCTGTGATAGTTTAATGTTATCAGGTAGTCAATCGTGTGTGGGGACCCCCCCTTTCGAGGCCTTGCGTGGCTCCATCCGTTGGGGTTTGGCAGATGTGTCTCCATGTCGACGCTGACAGCTTTCACCCTCTGAACGGCGCTTTGGATATGGGGGGACTGTCACCTCTGTCTCCTCATGGGAAACCTGGCTGGGTGTCAGACACGTGAACTCCTTCCAGTTTGTGGCATCATGGTCTGTGTTTCTGTCTCTGTTTCAGTTTCTCTTAAGCCCTCTTTCTAGACTGAGCAGGCATTTTCTCATTTTTATAGAGAAGGAAACTCTTAAGGCCCTGCATAGGTAAAGGCCCTGCATAGGTAATTAAGTTCAGGCTGCTGCTTCAGGCCAGTCTTAGCTTTGTTGAACTTGTATTTCCTAAGGATATTTACATTAGCAGAGATTTTGTTCCTCCTTTTACCATCCGTATGGAAGCCTCATCCAATATTACAACCACATTGTCAATTAGTTTGTAGTAATAAAACCTCAGTAACGGTCGACTTCCAAAGCTGCTGTGTTGTGTGTGTCCACGTGTGTATTGTAGAGTATGCGTGGAAGGCGCAACTCTGGAGGTGCCTCCCTGAGATCCAGCACCCTGATTATGCACACACTAGCACTGCGTGGGGCGACTTGGGAAGTGTGATTAAGGTTACTAATCAGCTGACTTTAAGAGAGGGATATTATCTGGGTGGATCTAATAATCTCATGAGCCCCAAAAGCAGGAGGTGAAGGTGAGAGGGTCACAAGAGATTTCAAGTGTGACAAGGACACCTGACATGCTAGCTGTGGAGATGGAAGGAGGGGCCACGCACTAAGGAAATCAGGCTGCGTCAGGAAGCTGAGAATGATCCCATGAGCCTCAGTCCTGCGGCTGCGTGGAACCTAGTTCTGCCGACAACCGCAGTGAACCTGGAGCGGCAGCACCTGCCAGCCCCTTGCTTTTGGCCTTGTGAGCCTCAGAACCAGCTGGCCTGTGCTGCGCCCAGACTTCTGACACATGGAAACTATGAGATCATCAACGGTTACTGCTTTAAGCCACTAAGTTTGTGCTATGTTGTTAGAACAGCGATAGAATGAATACAGTGTGTTATTAAGGGTTTTTTTTTTTTTCTGTGTCTTAGTAATGTGATGAAATTCTAGTCAGTGTGTCTTGTGTCTTTTCATTTAGTTTGTCCCCATAATGTATTTTAAAGTGGCACATCCCAGTGTAAAGGTAGGCTTTACAGAATCCACCTTTGTGTGGAATGGGGTTTACATAGATTTGGATGTATGTTCAGGCAGACTTTATTTTATTTGGAAATACTAATTCCCAAATAGAAATTTAGAGGTGGTAGGACCTTGGGTATCATTCTGTTCAGCCTCCGTAATTTTATAGATTTTGCAGGAAGTTGAGTAACAGGCAAAATGATTTGCCTAGGTTCAGAAAACTGGAGAAGAAAAGAGAGCCAGGAAAGAACCCAAATATTCCAAACTGCTGTCTTGTCTTGATGTTTTATCTTTACACATCTGCAGCCTTTCCCAGGAGTGTCCCAGGTAGATCAGGTGTGAGTGTCCTGGGGCTGCCATGCATGTGCCACACACAGGATGGATGGTTAACACAACAGAAGTAGTGCCTCACAGCTCTGGCAGAATCCAAAGTTAAGGTGTGGGCAGCACCACACTCCCTCTGTGGGCGCTAGGGGAGAGTCCTTCCAGCTTCTGGTGGTTGCTGGCGTCCTTGGCATGCATACCTTGGAATACCTTGGAGTTCCTTTGCTTGTGTAGCATAACTTCAGTCTCTGCTTCCATCTTCACATGGCCATCTTCCCTGCATGTGTTGCTGTTCAAATTTCCCTCTTATAAGAAAACCAGAGGCTGGGCACAGTGGTACACACCTGTAATCCCAGCACTTTGGGAGGCTGAGGCAGGAGGATCTCTAGAGCCCAGGAGTTCCAGGTTACAGTGAGTTATGATCGCACCACTATGTTCTAGTCTGCGTGACACAAGGAGACCTCATCTCTTAAAAAAAATGTAGAAGAAGTGACGAGTTAAGATGTCCCAATTTTATAGCTATCATAGTCATTAATTTAGGGCCTGCCTGATAGGCATGCCCTCATTTTAACTTGATTATGTTACATCTGCAAAGACCCGATTTCCAAATAAGGTCATATTCACAGATCTGCGTGGACTTGAATTCTGAGAGGGCACTACTTAGTCCAGTACAGTAGCTATTAGGTCATTAAATATGAAATGTCCGATTTCGAATCAAAAGTGTAGTTTATTCTATCTCAGACAAGAAGCAATACAATTAATCAAAGTGTGCGCCTGAACTATCGACACAGTTTCACAGCTTGTTCATGCCAGCAGTGAAAAAGCCTGGAGAGCAAGTGGCGATGAAGTTGAGAAAGGCGTTTTCCACAGCTTGTTAGAATTGAATATATTTCTTTGCAAGAAGTGGTCCAGAGCCTGGAAGAAGTGGTAGTCAGTTGGTGCAAGGTCTGGTGAATATGGTGGATGACAGAGTTTCCAAGTCCAGCCTCTGTAGTTGGAGCAGCACTGTTTGTGTGACATGTGGTCGACCATTATCTTGCAAGAGGATTGGCCTGTCTCTAGTGACCAGTCTCTACTGCTTAATCGCAAGCATCCTCATCATTTCATCCAAAGGTTGCAGTAGACATCTGCTGTAATCGATTGACCGGGTTTCATGAAGCCGTAGTGGATAATACCAGCACTGGACCACCAGACACACACCATTAGCTTTTTTTAATGACTGTTCGGTTTTGGACTGTGTTTCGGCGATTCACCTTTTCCATTGCCAAACATGTACGATTGCCAAAAAGAATCCATTTCTCATCACATGTCACAGTATGGTGTAGAAGTGGTTCACCTTTATGTCGTGACAGCAAAGAAAGGCAAGTTTCAAGACAATTTCTCTTCTGACATTCGTTTAATTCATGCGAAACCCATCTGTCCAGCTTCTTTACCTTGCCAGTTTGTTTCAAATGGTCCGACATTGCTGGGATAGTAACGTCAAACCCTGCTGCTGATTCACGCGTAGGTTGAGATGGACTCGCTTCCACCAGGGCCCTCAGCTCATCATCATCCACCTTGGTCTCAGGTCGCCCACGTGGCTCCTTTTCAAGATTAAAATCACCTAATGGAACTTCACAAGCCATTGATGTTCTGTGTGTTCATTAGCCACATCTTTCTCATATACTTTATTGATATTTTATTTTTTAGGGCTGACCCTAAAAAAAAAAATATTTTGAGCTATCTGTGCTGTATTGGTTCCGTGATGGAACTTGTATTTGAAAATAACATGAATTTTTGACTTATCCATGACTTCACAAAAATTGTTCTAAAAAAAATTAATAGGTGATCACACACAAACCGTGCATTTGAAAGAATGAGGATGTACCTTCACAATAAAAATAAAACAGGTTTTATTTCAAAGTGAAATGTCAGAGATATCAACTAACTTAGTACTTAAGGAACTGGGTGGCTTAACCAAAGACATTTATTTCCCCACAGTCCTGGAGTCTGGAAGTCCAAGATCCAGGTGTGGCCGGGCTGGTTTCCTCTGGTATCTTTGTCCTCTGTGCTTCTCTGTTCTAATCTCCTCTTATGAGGATGCCAGTCAGATTGGATTAGGGCCTACTCTGATGACCTTATGGAATCTTTATTACCTCTTTAAAGACCTTAGTTACACACTTTTCTCAGCCTTGCTTTTTCACGTAATAGGTCCCGGAGTTCATTCTCCACTAGCACATCGAGGTATTCACAGCTGCAAAGTACTGTGTTGGTAAATTGTCATAATTTGATGGGTCCCTACTGATAGACATTTGAGTCCTTTCCAGCTTTTTGCTATTACAAATAGTCCTGAAGTAAATAGCTTTATGCATATGGCTTATTTTTGCCAGTGTACCTACGGAATAGATTCCCAGAAATGAGAGTGCTGAGTCAAAGGTTGAATTTATATTTCATTATGCATGCAGGCAATTTTTAAGCAACTATTTTAAGAAAAATAAGTTTTTAACAAATTAGCATTCTCAAGGAATCAGTGGCAAGGAGTGGTCTTTGAAAATTTCTCTGATATTAAGATCTGTTTCTTTTTTTGAACTTGTTTTTGTTGGTGAACATATGAAACTGTATATGGCTTTTTGTGTGTATGTTTGGGAAGAAAGTGTAGTCCAGAAACATCCCCTCCATTCTCTGAGCTAACTTCCTGCGGTTCTCTGTTGACCAGCAGAGGCCGCTGTTGAATCATGATGCCAGCTGGAGAGCCGCACGCACCTGGCAGCTCTCCGCCTGGGAGAAGAGCAGGTGCTGAGCTACGGTTTTTAGACCACCCTTTCCCTCTCCCTGCGGGAGGCTGTCATGGGGAGGTGCTGAAGGGGACTCCAACGCAGGATTGGGCCAGCTCTTCTTGGTACAGACTCCTCCTAATGGTCCCAGAAAGTGATTAGTAGACCTCTTCTGGATTTTGTTCCTGGGCACCCTACTGTGTTTCCCACTGTGTTTTTCCCTGCTCCTGCCCATTTAGCAGTTTAAAATCCATCTGCCTTAATCTGTTACCTTTTTCATATAATTAGGTGATTTGACTAGACACAGAACCTGGACATTTCAGATGATTGGGTGTATAAAGCCTGGCAGATTGGGTACTTTGGTTATTTCTCCCAGTCCATGCCCCATGAAGAGATATAAAGGGAGACTATCAGGGTGGATCTTGAGAGATCCAAGGGTCTTAGCCTTCCTGACACTTGACTTCATTCACCTTTGTTTCCTTCCTCCTTGAAATAAGTTAATGTACTTCACTTTTGGGGGCCAGCACTCTTGTTTGTCCTGCTTTGCTGGCATCTCTTTAATGTCTCTTGCTGTCTCTCACTTTCCCCTTCTCTGTGTCAGCATACCCTTGGTAGTAGTGCTTGGCTGTCTTCTGCACGTTTGTTCTTGGATCAGCGTTTCTCAACAGATGTGATTGCAGCTGTGAATACCTTTTCTTTGTGTGTGCCTTGTTGATGGCAGGATCTTGAGCATTCCTGGCTCTTTTTCAGCTAAATGGCAGTAGCATTTCCCAATCATTGTGGATGCCAAAAAATGACGCCCTGTATTTCCAAATATTTCCCCAGAAATACTGCTCTAGAGAGGCCCAGCCAGTCCCCAGGGATTACGTGTGTTTTATGCAAAAAACTCCCAAATTTGTATCTTCAATGTCAGTCTTTCATTTGAGCTTCAGACTCAGTTTTCCAACCACCTGCCTGTCATCTTTGCTTGTCTGTGTATTAGACATCTCAACCGTAAAAGATGTTTAAATTAGGCCGGGCGCTGTGGCTCACGCCTGTAATCCTAGCTCTTGGGAGGCCGAGGCGGGCGGATTGCTCAAGGCCAGGAGTTCAAAACCAGCCTGAGCAAGAGCGAGACCCCGTCTCTACTATAAATAGAAAGAAATTAATTGGCCAACTGATATATATATAAAAAATTAGCCGGGCATGGTGGCGCATGCCTGTAGTCCCAGCTACCCGGGAGGCTGAGGCAGAAGGATTGCCTGAGCCCAGGAGTTTGAGGTTGCTGTGAGCTAGGCTGACACCACGGCACTCACTCTAGCCTGGGCAACAAAGTGAGACTCTGTCTCAAAAAAAAAAAAAAAAAAGATGTTTAAATTAGAACTGCTGATTTGCCCTTTAACTTGCCTCTCCTCCCTTTCCATCCTAGGGTAACACCATTTACTCAGTTGTGTGGGTCAAAAACCTGGGACCATTCTTCTTTCTCCTCCAAGACCATGTCCACTTCATCAGCAAGCCTGCATCCCACCTGCAGGGTAGATAGACCACATTGTAACTTGTACTTGTACAGTTGCTGCTCTGGTCCAAGCCACCTGCCTGGACTGTTGCAACACAACTTTTAGAACTGTTCATTAGCATGGAACATAACTGACATAAAGAAAAGTTCAGAGGGGGGAGGGGGGCATGGGCAAAATACGTAACCTAAACACTTGTACCCACATAAGACGCTAAAATAAAAAACAAGAAGAGTTCAGCTCAGTGAGTTATCACAGAGACATCGCCTCCCAGGTGCAGGGAAGTCATCAGCTTCAGAGAGAGCAGCACTGTGCCCCTGACCCCAAGGCAGCGCTGTCCGTGCTTATAGGAGCATTCCTGTCTTGCTTCTTTGTTTTTCCACAAAAGCATGCATTCTTAAATAGGGTAATTTATTGTTGCCTGTTTTTTTGTTTGTTTTGAGACAGGATCTCACTCTAGTACCTGGGCTAGAGTGCAGTGGCGTCATCACAGCTCACTGAGAACTCAAACTCCTGGGCTCAAACGATCCTCCTGGCTCAGCCTCCTGAGTAGCTGGGACTACAGGCATGCGCTGCCATGCCCGGCTAAGTTTTAAAAAATATTTTATAGAGATGGTCTTGGTATGTTGCTCAGGATGGTCTCAAACTCTGGGCTCAAGTGATCCTCCTGCCTTGGCCTCCCAAAGTGCTGGGATTACAAGCATGAATCACAGTGCCTGGCCTGTTTTGAGCTATCAATAAATGTAATTTTGTATTATGTATTCTTTTAGGTTTGGCTTCTTTTATACAACATTATGTGTTGTGTGTAGCTGTGAGTTGTTGATTTTCATTTGATTCCATTGTATTAATATGAATACCACAATGTATTGCTCTCTTCTGGTGGATGTTTGGGTTCTTTCCGTTTTCTAGCTCTTACTAATAATGCTGCTGTGAGGACCTTTTTATAGGCACGTCTTGGGTGCCCGTGTGTGCAGTGTTGCCGTTGGGGAGAGACTGCTTAGAGGAACTGCTGGGACGGAGCACATAATATTGGAGTCTTCCAGGGTGGTTAAACCAGTTTATACTCCACCAGCAAGAGTGTTTCTGCTGCTTCACATCCTTGCAGACACTTCCTCCTGTCTGTATTCTACACTTTGGTTATTAGGCTCTTCTTGTGGGTGTAGCAGTATCTCATTGTGGCTTCACTTCACATTTCCCCAGGGTTAATGAGGCTGAGCACCTTGTCTTGTGTTTATGGGCTACTTAGGGTTTTTGTTTTTTGGGTTTTTTTTTTCGTTTTTTGGTAAAGTGCCTGTTCAAGTCTCTTGCACATTTTTCTTTTGGGTTGTTTATATTTTTAAAAATTGATTTGTAAGACATTCTTTAGAAATTCTAGATATTAGCCTTTTGTTGGCTATATCTGTTGTAAATTTCTTCTTCTCCAGAGCTTATTTTTCATTCTCTTAAAGATATCTTTTGACATCAGAATTTAAAATTTTAATGTTCTTAATTGTATCAGGCTTTTTCTTTGTGGTTAGTGCTTTTTTATTATTAAATTTATTGGCAGTCCCATGTAAGAAGTCTTTATACTGAGAGCTTGAAGATACTCTCCAGTATTGTCCCCAAGAGGTTTATTTTATATTTCATAAAACAGCTAAAATTAATTGAGGGGGGTAGCTTTATTGAGATAAAATTTACACACAGTAAAATGTGCTGATTTCAAATACATAATCCTGGCCGGGCACGGTGGCTTATGCCTGTAATCTAGCACTCTAGGAGGCCAGGGCGGGTGGATCGCTCAAAGTCAGGAGTTCAAAATCAAATACATAATCCTTTGGGCATTGACCAGTATACGGTGTGTGTGGCCATGGTTACAGCTGTGACACAGGGCGTTTCCATTGCCTGGAAGAGCTCTCTTGGTCACTTCGCAGTCCCTTCCCATTGCTTCTGGCTTCTGGCAGTATCTGATTTGCTTCCCATTACTGTAGATTTGCTTTTTCTAAAATTTCGTATAAATGGAATCATACGATGCATAATATTTTGCGTCAGGTTCTTTCACTTAGTATAATGCTTTGAGAGCTGTGTATGTTGCACAGATCAATAGTCTGTGCCTTTTTGTTGCTGAGTAATCTTCCACTATAGCGATAGACACTTTTGTTCAGTTTCCAGTTTATGGACATTAGGGTTGTTTCCAGTTTGGGGCTATTATGAATTTAGCTACTGTGAACGTTCACATGTGAGTCTGTGGGGACCTAAGACCCAGTAGATGGCAGGGTCGTAGAGAGAGTGTGTGTTTAACTTTTCTGGAAATGGTCGAGCTGTTCACCAAAGGGCAGCCAAACCATTGGCATTCCTGCCATGATGCACAAGAGATCTAATTGCTGAACCTGCCAACTGTGGTGTGTTTGTTGTGGCCCGTTTACAGGACGGAGGATGAACACAGAAGATAAAACAAAAACGCAGAACACAAAAACGCAGACACACATACAGATGGTTGACTCGAGTAAAAATACACTGGGTCAGTTTTATTTTTATACTCTAAAAAATTAAAGTTAGTTCCTTGTATGTAACCACCCAGGCATTTCAGCAATGGCGGTAAATTCTGGAATGTGTAGCCTTAGGGAAGCAGATATCCCCTGGCTCAGAATTTCAAGGTGGTTGCTCTAGGCGCTAGGCATAGATCATGGACTGAGATTAGCAAGGATGGGCAAGGCAAGCCACAGGGGGCATTTCTCATCCCCAGCTTCTCTTAGGGTGACCCCCTAAGATCTTCGGCTGAACCCCGGTGGCTGGGCCTGGCTTAGGTTGCCCCTCCCTTGAGGGGTCTTACCTGTCACTGACTAACCAGCCATCTTATGGGGTGTACGCAGCAATCACAGGAACAATGTGTTTATCGTGTGGCCTCCAGACCCCCAATGCCGTGGGACGGGGCAGTTCTTGCTTATTTGCAACTCAAGTCCTTTGTTATGCCTCTAGGCAACAACCTTGTTTATCACAAGGACCTTTTCCAGAACACATTACTTTCAAACGCTCTGGGCAGAGCACGTACATTACTAACTTTAATTCTTAAACTAGGAAAATATATGTCAGTCCCCTACATGTGTTGGCAGTCTTTTTAATTTTACCCGTTCTATTGTGACTAAATAAAAGTATTTATAATGTTAACAATATTTACCAGTATCTTATTGTGGTTTTAGTTTGCATTTCCCTTATTTATGTTGAGTATCTTTTCATTGCTTATCTGCCATTTGTTTAGTCAGTTCAGGCTACTGAAACAAAAATACCATAGACTGGGGGGGTGAGGGAGTTACGCAACAGACGTTTGTTGCTCACAATTCTGGGAAGTGCTTGGACTTCTGCGAAGTCCGAGATCAAGGCTCTGGCACATCTAGTGTCTGATGAGGGCCGTTTTCCTGGTTTGCAATTGGCTGTTTTCTCATCGTGTCCTCATGTGGCTGCGAGAGACACTGTCTCTCTTCTGTTTCTTCTTGTAAAGGCATGAAGTCCCCTCACGAGGGCTCTCCCCTCACGACCTGCTCGCCTCTCAGAGGCCCCCATCCCAGCACCACGTGTGTTGGGATTTCAACATACGGAGTTTGAGGGGACACAGACATGCAGACCATGGCACCATGCCGTCTTCTTCGGTGAAGGGTCTGTTCAAATCTCTTGCCCCTCCCTCCTTTTTCTCTTGTATATATTTTGATTTTTGTATGTGGTAAAAGCTTTATTTTTTGGTTTTACAGATGAGCATCTTTAATTGAAAAGACTGCTTTTGCCTCTGCTGCATGTGCTTCTGTAGTTGCCGAGGGCGTGTTGGCCTGGGCGTGCTGCTGGCGCTGTCTCTATCCTGCTGCTCTGGGTGGCGTTGGCCATACCACACACCTTCATTACTGTGGCTTTGTGAGAGGTCCTGACGGCTCATGGACGGCTAGTGTCCTGGTTATTCCTGGTCTTTGCATTTTTATGCATCTTTTAGGGTCACGTTGTCTACCACTTGGCTGAGTTTATGGTAAATTAAAAAAATTATTTTGCCAAATTAAAACAAGAAAACCTTCTGAGATCTTAACTGAGGTTGCATTGAATCTGTAGGTTTGGTTTGAGGAGGATTGATATTTTTATAATACTCAGTTTTTAATTGATGAACATGATATAATCCCTATTTACTAAGGTCTTTTAAAACTTTTTGTTAATGTTTGTGTTCTGTTGGAGACCTAGTAAGTCTGTCAAAGACTTTCTTCCCAGTGTTTTCCATTATCAGTGGTGTCTTTTTTAGACTTTCATTTTCTGACTTGCTAACACTCAGCCTCTGGGTCCAGGGGTTCTGATCTGTGGATTTAACCAACCATGGATCGAAACTACTAAAAAAAGTTGCATCTGTACTGAACATGTACAGACTTTTTTCTTATCATTATTGCCTAGACAATACAATATAACAACTATGTAGCATTTACATTATGTTAGGTATTGTACTGCCTGGATGGGACTTGCATGGATTTTGGTATCCATGGGAGATCATGGAACCAGTTCCCCATAAATACCAAGGGATGACTGGACAATTCAGTTAGATGTACTGACCTCATATTCAGCAACTTTGCCAAACTCACTTTTCTAGGTCATCTTTGCGTTCTTTGGACTTTCTATGTAGATAAGCATAGCATTGTGAATAATGAGATTTATTTCTTTTCAGTCGTTATGCCTTGTATTTATTAGGCAGGGATTTATTAATTTTCTGTCTCTTTAAAGAGCCACCTTTTGGTTTTGTTGATCTTTTCAACGTTTATGTACTATTTTACTGATTTCCCCAGCACTCTGCCCAAACAGGGAGTACATTTCCGGCCTTTTCCTGACCCTATGCGGCCACCCTTCCTGCTGTGACTCTGTGTGCTCCTATTCCTGCCTTTCCAAAATGCCATGGGGCGGCTTCGTTCCACAGCCTCTGACATCCACAGGTGCAAAACTGAGAGGCCAAGAGTTGCAAGGCACCTTGTGGCAGCTTCTCAGGGGCAGAGCTGGGCCTTGAGTCTTAAACAACTACCTCGTTTCCCCGAAAATAAGACAAGGTCTTATATTTATTTTTCCTCAAGAAAAATACCCTAGGGCATATTTTCAGGAGATGTGTTATTTTCCCCTCAAAGCCTCAGCTTGCAGCACGCACAGGATGGCCGGGACCTGACAGGGGGAGCCGACCTTGTTGGTGGGGTGCCCGCACCTTTCTGGTCACCTCTGGGATAGTAGCTGTCACAATGGGGCAGATGAGAAGGGCTGCTCGTCTTTACCTTTCCGCTCCTCGACGAAATGCATGGGTTGTGCAGATGCGCTACGTAGCCACGCCCATCACTGATCTTATTTTCTGGATAGGGCTTCTATTGTGCAAATGCTGAGAAATCCTGTTAGGGCTTATTTTCGGGGAAACACGGTACTATTTTAAATTGCCTTTTCTTGTTATTTTCAGTGCTGAAGTCTGATATTCTGTGGAATATCAAGTCTGTAGGGGCTGACAGATTTTGTAGAGGAATAGTGAAGAGCAATAGCTAACTTATTACATGTTTGTTATATTTGATAATGTTGAACTTTTGCAACCTCAGCTCTTATTGATACTTCTAGTCTGTTAGTTTAGAAAGGTTTGTGTCACCTCTTAAAGTGACAGTGCCATTCAGTTGGAAAATAACGTACTGTGTTAGATTAGTGAACTTTAATCAGAGTAACCAGCAGGAGTATTTTGGAAAGACAGTATTTTGTTAGTGTAAAAACTGTTCACATAGTTCTTTCACACTTTTTCATCTGTTAATATGTGAACTCTATAATTTATAGTCTCACATACTTTGTAAATGTGTTTTGTTAAAATGACAGTATAACATTGATTGTTTAGTAAAGGTTTTGCTTTTTATTTTACAGAATTAACACTGAATCCTCCGGAAGGAATTGTGGCAGGTGAGGTACAAATATTAACATCCTTATCCTTTACTTCTAATTTCTAAGGTTGCCTTCAGAATTAAAGTGTGGAATTTTTCTTTTCCCTGCAGGCCCCATGAATGAAGAGAACTTTTTTGAATGGGAGGCATTGATCATGTAAGTTAATCATATGTGTATTGTTCTTAGGGCTTTATTGGAAATTAGACCTAAGAATCACTTTAGCAGTATGGCTGTGCTGACAAGCATCACCTGGAAAAAAGTGGTTCTCTTACCTTCCAAATCTTCTCTGGTCTGTTACTCTGAAAGCAGAAAACAACCTGAGTGTTAATCCAAAAGAAATGAGATTTTCCTTAGAACCAATAAAAGGTTTAGCTATAAATATTACAATATTTGTAGAGTTTTAAGATCGTAATTTTGGAATACTGTGTGGCCTTGGTGAGTTATCCTCAAAAACTGTGGGTAGCTTTGGCTTCCAGCAGTCCCTGGAAGTCCCAAGGCTTTGCCAGTGAGGAAAGGGTCCTCGGAGGTGCCTGTCGGTCAGGATAGGCCCGGCCCTGCCCTGCCCTGCCCTGCCCGTGGGCCGGGACTTCTCTTCCTTCTCCTTTGCTCCTGTCAACCTCCCCCTGCCGCTTCTCCTTTTTCTGTTCACCTCGGCTGGGCTTGTGGGCCTTGTGTTGTTTCTGACCCAAGACACGGCTCAGCTGTAAGGTGAATGGTGCGGTTCTGGATGTCGTGGCATTTAATTTGCAGTGTGTTGCTTGGAAGGAGAAATATGGACGCCAGTTCTAGAGTGTTCTGTGGCCCTGACTCAGGCCTTTTGCTTTTCTTCTTTCCATCTTAGACATGCAATTTTTGGCCACTCTTAGACTTAGTATATTTGCAACAACAATATTAGATTAGGTAAAATTCTGGAAGTTGAGATTTATAATCAGTCTCTCAGTTTTCTCATTGGTGGATTAGTTCTTTCAGTTCACTAGGAAGTTCTCAGGTTGCGTTTCGTAGGATTGAGAAGTGTTCCTGTGGGCTCTGGCCTGAGTTGAGGCCGCATCTTAAACTTCGTCACACTTTGGAGTTTCCCCGTTTAGCATCACACAGGTTCTTAGCGCTCCGTGTGTTATTGTGAGGAGCAAACTGCTGCTAAGTGCTGGCTGTGGAGGTTGGATAATGCTTGAAAATTGATGTGAAAATGAGTCTTTGATAAGTAAAATGTTTTCTTAAAATCATCAATAAACACTATCCAAAGAAAGTACAGCAGGCCTGATGTTTCCTGATAGTTTGGAGTATCCAGATTCTGGGCCCGTGGCACGTGTTTCTCGTGTCTAAAGGTTTCTGGAGTCGGTGTTGTACCGAACATGGTTTTGTGTCTTTCACTCTAAGGAATTTACATGATGGGTGTGAAGTCTCACAATGAGCGCTGTCCTCGTTATTGGAGTGTTGTATCTCGTACTTGTCACTTGTTGTCCGGGGCAGCCTTTTCATATTTGTAGAGGCAGGAGATCATGCGTATGAACGCTGTGTAGCTTGCTTGTTTCGTCTGCTGTGTCGTGTGTAAATAGACACACCTGCACTCACACAGTCACCTGGGTAGCAATCCTGTTGCAGGTCACGGATGGGTGGGGGACCTGAGTGCAGAGGTCGAGGGCTCCTGGCGGGTCTGGTTTGGAGGATGTCGGCCCATGTAGCTTTAGTTAGAAGCTCGTTAAAGGGACAGTGGAGCCTTCCAATGTGGATTTAAAAAAAAATGTTCATTGTTAAAAATCTGTTAGGGTAGCTATTACTAATTTTAGATAAACAGTGTAAAATTAAACCAATATTTTGAAAACCTATCTTAAAAAGTAATCAGAACTATTTTTAGGTAGAGCACTTTGTGTTTGAATAAGGCTTTTGCATTTGTGTGGAATTCCCCTGCTTGAAGATCCTGGTGAGTTTGTGGGTTTTGGGGCCGTTTACAAATGTGCTTAAAACATCTCTGAGGGAATTAACTGTCCTTTCCACTGCTATTTTGGCAGACAGCTGACTGAGCTTTTGTATTCAGTGATAGGTTTGCTCCTCTCTCTTTATTCTTCGATGGTTTCCAGGACCACTTCTGTACCCCGATGTTTCTGAAAACCAGGCTTGCCTCGTGGACAGCTAACGCTGTCAGCTCTTGCTGCTGTGCTGTCTTCAGGGCCGGTGAGGAAAATGTCTATTCAGATATTCAGCAACACGTACATCAGGGCCTTGTCTGAGGGTGCAGGCGTGTCGTGGGCAAACCCGAGTCTTCACCCTGAAAGAACAGGGTCCAGGGACTGGGACAGAGCATGGAACAAAGGAGTAAATAGGAAGACTAAATCATAAGTTTGCCACAGGCCATGTGTCTCATTAAAAGTGGAAAATAACTAACGCCTCTGTTGAGCTCAAGGTGAAGTGTGGTCCAGCAGAGACAGGGTGTTGGGGGGTGGGCTCCCATGGCTGTGTGTTGCTGGCATGGCCTTCTGGTCTTGGCCTGGTCACCTCATCTCTCTGACCATCACTCGTTTGGACCAGACAGAGGCTCAGTGTCCTTTAGACAGACAGTTTCAGGTCTCACCCAGCCCTAGGGTCCATGGCCTGTGTGACCCTGTTGTCACTAAGCTGCCGTGTTGAGGGTGCAGCTGCAGAGGGCAGACACCGACAACTTCAACTGGAGCACTCCTGCAGGAGAGCAGGAGGGGCCTGTGGTGGGGGACAGCTGCTCCCCCTCCACGGCTGGACAGTGGCCTGTTGTCACCTGTCTAAACCATTGACTCGTGAGGCTGTGGTAAAGTAAGTAGGGCCTTCTCCTTACCAGGTAGATGGTTGGGGACCTTTGATTGACTCTACCCGCCAGTGCATTTGGGTCCAGGTTCTCCAGCTGGTGTAGATCAGCCCAAGGCTTCAGGCAGTCCCAGGGGAGGCCTGCCATGGGCCCTTCCCACTCTAGGCACAGTTGTCACCATCGAGGTAGCCATCCTTTACGTCAAGGTTTCTCATTGACTGAGGCTTGGCACAGAGTGTCTCTTGTCGGTATTGTGCTCTGTTAAAGTAAGCCTGGGATGTTAAAATAGATGTTTGTAATTTGTGTTGTATGTCCTCTGAGCCAGCATCCCCAGTTTAGTGGCCTCCGCAGTAGGAGTGTTGTGAGGATCTCCGTGTAGGAGGTTCAGTGCCGCAGTCATCGTAGTGTTAAAGCCAGTGGAAACATCACTGTCCCATGCAAGTTATGGCACAGCCATACAGCGAAATGCTGTGTAGCACTAAAACAACTCAGGTAAAATCTACATCCTGGCGTGGAAGGATATGCACAATGTGTCAAGTGAAAAAGCAGATTCTAGAATAATAGGCCCAGACCAGTGGTTTCAACTAGGGGTGATTGTGCCCCCAAGGCACATCTGGCAATGTGCAGAGACATTTTTGGTTGCCATTATGGGGGTTTGTGGGAGCTCTGCTACAGGCAGCTGTGGGCAGACTAAGCGTCCGCCGTGTGCAGCACAGGCCTCCGTGCAGGTCTGCAGTGCTGACGTGGAGAACCTGGTGTGGCATGAGGCGTTTTGCCCCACATACGTTTCTTAAACAGCTTTATTGAGATATAATTTGCACATTATGTTTTACCCGTATTAAGAATGCAAGCCAGTGGATTTAGTAAATTTCTAGAGCCTTGTAGTCATCACCACAATCCAGTTTTAGAACATTCCAGAACTGCCTGTTTGCAGTTAGTTCCCACCCCCATCCTCAGCCACAAGCAGCCACCACTCTGTCCTCTGACTAAAAGTTTGCCTTTTCTGGACTTTCCCGTAAATGGAATCATGCAATATCCAATCATTCACATCTGGCGTCTCTTTATTTGCATGTGTTTGCAGTTCATCTGTGTTGCAGTGTGTGTCAGTAGCTCCTAACTTGTCTATTCCCTGGTCGATGGACACCTGGGGTTTCCACTTTTGGGCTCTTTCTTTTTAAAATTTTTTTAAATTTATTTCAGCATATTACAGGGGTACAAATGGTTAGGTTACGTATATTGTCCTTGCCCCATCCGAGTCAGAACTTCAAGCATGTCCATCCCCCAGACAGTACACACCGCACTCATTAGGTATGAATATACCCATCCCCTCCTCCTCCCCCATCGGTCCGACACCCGATGAATGTTACTACTATATATGCACGTAAGTGTTGATCAGTTAATACCAATTTGATGGTGATTACATGTGGTGCTTGTTTGTCCATTCTTGGGATTCTTGGTAGAATGGGTTCCAGTTCTATGCAGGATAATACAAAAGGTGCTAGATCACCATTGTTTTTTGTGGCTGAGTATAACTCCATGATATACATATCCTACAATTTATTAGTGCACTCATGTATTTTTTTTTTTTTTTACTTTTTTTTTTTTTTTTTTTTTTGAGATAGAGTCTCGCTCTGTTGCCCAGGCTAGAGTGAGTGCCATGGCGTCAGCCTAGCTCACAGCAACCTCAAACTCCTGGGCTTAAGCAATCCTCCTGCCTCAGCCTCCCGAGTAGCTGGGACTACAGGCATGCGCCACCATGCCCGGCTAATTTTTTCTATATATATTAGTTGGCCAATTAATTTCTTTCTATTTATAGTAGAGACGGGGTCTCGCTCTTGCTCAGGCTGGTTTCGAACTCCTGACCTCGAGCAATCCGCCCGCCTCGGCCTCCCAGAGTGCTAGGATTATAGGCGTGCACTCATGTATTGATGGGCACTTGGGTTGTTTCCACATTTTTGCAATTATGAATTGTGCTGCTGTGAACTTTAGAGTGCAGGCAGGTGTCTCTTTTTTTTTTTGAGACAGAATCTCGCTTTGTTGCCCAGGCTAGAGTAAGTGCTGTGGTGTCAGCCTAGTTCACAGCAACCTCAAACTCCTGGGCTCAAGCAATCCTGCTGCCTCAGCCTCCCGAGTAGCTGGGACTACAGGCATGCCACCATACCTGGCTAATTTTTTCTATATATATTAGTTGGCCAATTTCTTTTTATTTATAGTAGAGACGGGGTCTTGCTCAGGCTGGTTTCAAACTCCTGACCTTGAGCAATGCGTCCGCCTCGGCCTCCCAGAGTGCTAGGATTATAGGCGTGAGCCACCGCGCCCGGCCCAGGTGTCTTTTTTATAGAATGTTTTTTGTTCTTTTGGGTAGATGCCTAGTAATGGGATTGCTGGATCAAATGGTAGATCTACTTGTACCTCTTTGAGGTGTCTCCATAATGCTTTGCACAGAGGTTGTACTAGTTTGCAGTCCCACCAGCAGTGTATGAGTGTTCCCATCTCTCCACATCCACGCCAACATTTATTGTTTTGGGACTTTTTGATAAAGGCCATTCCCACTGGACTTTCTGGCTCTTTGGAATAGTGCTGCTGTGAACCCTTGCACACAAGTCTGTGGACATATGTCTTCAGTTCTCTTGGCCAGATATGTAGGTATGCGATTGCTGGGTGTGGAATAAACTTACATTTAACTTTTTGAGAAACGGCTAAACTTTTCTAGTGTAGCTCACTGTCTTGCATTCCCACCAGCCACATGTGAGTTCCACTTTCTCCCCTCCTCACCCAGGCTTGCTGTCGTCTGACTGAAGCCGTCCTAGGGGTGGGGTGTGGGGGTCTCACGGTGGGTTCTACGCGTCCTCCCTGAGCGCCTGCTGATGTTGAGTGTCTTGTCGTGGCGTTTTTGCCATCCATGGTGACCTTTGGTGACCTTCAGACGATTTGCCCATTTTTAATTAGGTGGTTTTCTTATTGTTGGGTCATAAGAGATTTTTTAAAATACATCTTAGATACAATTCCTTTATCAGATATATGATTTTCAAATATTCTAGTCTGTAACATTCCTTTTTGTTCTCTTAATAGAGTTTTTTGAAGCTAATTTTCTTAATTTTGATGAAGTGTAGTTTTGCAACTTTTTTCTTATATGGATCATGCTGTTGGTGTCAGATATAAGCAAAGGTTTGCTCGCTTTCTCTCTTTTTTTTTTTTGAGACAGAGTCTCACTTTGTTGCCCAGGCTAGAGTGAGTGCCGTGGCGTCAGCCTGGCTCACAGCAACCTCAATCTCCGGGGCTCAGCGATCCTACTGCCTCAGCCTCCCGAGTAGCTGGGACTACAGGCATGCGCCACCATGCCCGGCTAATTTTTTGTATATATATTTTTAGTTGGTCAATTGATTTCTTTCTATTTTTGGTAGAGACAGGGTCTCGCTCAGGCTGGTTTCGAACTCCTGACCTTGAGCAATCCGCCCGCCTCGGCCTCCCAAAGTGCTAGGATTACAGGCGTGAGCCACCACGCCCGGCCTCTCTCTTTTTTTTTTTCCTTAAGAAGTTTTATAGTTTATAGCTTTTTCAGTTAAGTCTTTGATCATTTTGAGTTAGTTTCTTTGTATTGAATCAGGCAGGGCTCTACTTCATTCTTTAGTGTGTGGAGACCAGTTGTCTCTGCTCTATTTGTTGAAAAGACAATCCTTTCCCCATTGGATAATCTTGTCACCTTTGTCAAAAATCAACTGGCCAAAAATGCAGGGGTTACATGTAGACTTTGAGTTCCGTTCCATTGATCAATGCCTGTCCTCATGCTGGTACCACACTCTCTTGATTATTGCAGCTTTATGTAAATTTCAAAACTGGGAAATGTAAGTCCTCCAAGTGTGTTTTTCTTTTTCAAGGCTACGTAAGCTACTCTGGGTTCTTTGCATTTTTATATACATTTTAAGATCAGCTTGTCAATTTCTATGAAAATGCCTGCTGGGGTTTTAATAGTGATTGCATTGACTCTTTAGATCAGTTTGAGGAATATTGCTGTTTTCGCAATAGTGAACACTCTAATCCATTACCGTGGAACTTCTCTTCATTTATTTAGGTGTTTTTGAATTCTCAGAAATCCTGTGATGCATTTTAATTTCACAAAATCCAGTTTCATGGGTGAGGGTATGTGAGTTTATATTTATACTCACATAGGGAAAAGCCTGGAACAGTAACCACTATTAATAGTGGTTACCTTGGGAGGTGACTTCATAAAGGGCAATGAGGGAAGTACTTGCTTTTTATTTTATATACTTCTGTATTTGAATATTTTCCAACATATATTTTTCTAGTTAAATAAGGTTAAGGTTTATGTTGTAAAAGTGATTGTCTACTTTAGAATTTACTATAAAGTTCTTAAAATTGATGAATTTACCTAGTGCACTTTAAATATAATTCAAATATATTTGACTTAAAGTTTTTTAGAAATATCTGTATTGCAAAAAAATAATGAAGGTTTTGCTGTAGACTCCTTTTGAATAGATTAATCATGAAGATGCTTACATGGACTAAAAATCTGTATTTGCTGCTACCACGGTTTCCTGAAATGGGAGGACCCTTTTGTTCTTTCCCGCATTTCTTAGCATTGCTTCTTTACGAGAACCACCTGGGGCACCTAGACTACAATCTGACAGAGAGGAAGCAAGGATCTCCATGTCCATCACAGGCCGGGGCCCAGTGTAGTGCCACAACTTGGTGGGGCACAGCAGAGCCAGTGTCTTGACTGTTAAGGTGGCCGGCATGGGGGCTGTGCCTACGGCCTATCTTGGTCGCCCTGCCCCGGGCATTAGTGAGGGGGAGCATTGGCAGGAAGCTGTTGCTGAACTGCAGGGCAGAGGCTGAAGGAAGGAGACGCGCCCACGCTCTGACCCCACGTGCCCCGTGGCCCTCCCTGCTGGATCCTTGCTGTGGCTTCTGCAGCAAGCGGGCGCGGGGGCCTCCCGCCCCAGAGTGGAGGGTGCTTAGTAGCAGGCTGCCTTTATGTCTTCTGCTCATGCCTTCTGGGGAGTAGCCACCCCTGAGTAGTCCATTCAGGTTTTAAATACTAATGACTGGCTTTATAGTCCCCATGGTTTTTATACCTTGCCACATGTATGTTAGAGATGTTTTGTCTGTGTGCTGTGACAGACATGCTAAAGAACAGAACAGCAGCATGCAGAGTCCGCTTCTCCAGCACCTGCCTGCTGCCTAGTGACATGCTCACTGAGGTCCTGGAACACACCTGGTGGGCACATGGCTCAGTTACACTGGACTCGCCCTGGTTACTCGATAAGTCTCGCCGACCCTCCCGCTGTGTTCAGTGTGTAGGCCTGTCTGCTGCTTTGTTATCCAGAGAGTGACAGTGTTAGCAGGCAAAAGCCAAGAACAATTCTGCACGTGAGTTAATGTTGAAAGATAAAGGAGCTCATCTCTGATTGTCATCGGCTTGGTACAGGACTGATGTTGCTGATGCGTGATTGAAGCGGCGCAGCTCTGGGGGCACGGCGAGGTGGGAGGCCTCCTCCTCCGTGAGGAGCGGGAATTGCTGACACGGTCAGGGTTAGACCAGGGGTGTTGCTCTTTTGGTGTTTGGTTTTGCATGTGTTTCCCCTTTACAGGGAAGCGAGCTGTTCGCAGTGTGACTTCTTGTGTGGAGTGCAGCGTGGTCATGATGCTTCACTTCAGGGCTTGTTTTGGAAAATAAATGCTCTACATCTTGTCTCAGCTCTGGAATAATTTATGACATTACTTTAATCAATAAGATGGAAAATAATTTGCAGGCTTCAACAAGTTTATATTTGCTTTGGATAAATTTGTTGTGTTTCCTTCTTGTTTGTTCGTTCTTTTGAAGATTTTGAAGTGGGGCCATCTTCAGTGAGAGAGGTGAGGTTGTACAGGAGCATGGCAGAGGAACTTGTCTAAAAAACGCTGATGATGTCACCCTCCCTCGGTTCAGGAGGTGGTGGTTTCCGCAGAGGAGAGGCGTGCTGCTGCACAC
The DNA here is from genome assembly GCF_040939455.1 of Microcebus murinus. NCBI lineage: Eukaryota > Metazoa > Chordata > Mammalia > Primates > Cheirogaleidae > Microcebus > Microcebus murinus. Next base: position 1,526,636 of record NC_134104.1, read on the forward strand.
CAGTGCCCACCACGTGCTTGTCTGCCCACCGGGCATTCTGGAATCGAGAAAACCCCAGTTTCAAGCCAGTGGTGAACAGAGCATTTGCAGATGGCTTTGATGTCTTTGATGAGATGTGGGCGCACTTTAGGAAATGTTTGGTCGTGCTTCTGAGGCTGCCAACGACCCAGTGGATCTTTCTAAATACAATTGTAAAGAAAGCCTTATTATGAGACACAAAGAACGGTTATCAAAGTATTGAGCAAATGCCATTTGGCTCATTCCAGAAACACTACCCAGACATTTTTTCTTATTGTAGACTCAGAGCTGCCAGCAATGCTGGAGAACTGGCAGGCGTTCCTGACATGGTAACAGTGCCACATTCCAGCATAGTATCTTCGCGCGCCCAGCTTTGTGGTCAGCAGTCTGAACTATGTTCTGTTCTTAGCTCCAGTACCAAATTCATTCCGGAACTTGACGAAGTCATGTCATCCTTGGACTTGCCAGCTTTGCTTACCAGTAAAATGAAACAGCAAACCCTGCTACCCTCTGATCAGGAGGCCACGAGGAGTAGGAAGGGAGTAGGATTGTGATGTGCTTTGAGCTCTTGCACTGGACAAGAGGCTGGGGGTGATCACACGCCACTCCTGTCTACGTACAGTGTATGCTGGCCTGTGTTAGGAGGAAAGGGCTTCAAGGGCATCTGGTCAGGCGACTGCAGGAGGAACAGAAGGACTCAGGCCACCGGGCAGTGGTGGGCTGTCACCTGGTCTACCCTCTGCAGCTCCTGGTCCACTCTACTGCTGTGCAGGTAGCCAGGCCTCCTGCTGTGCCACTTGCAGTGGCGTTCCCTGGCCTGGTCCCGGGCCAACGCTCCAGGGGGCATCCTGCAGGAACATTCAGCCCTTCCAAACAAAGTAGCTATTCACTATCCAAAAAGTAGCAAGGACACAGTTTTCAGAATCAAGATTTGTCTCTTAGATTAAAAAAGGTTTGGCTCTGGGAAACAAGGACCGCATTGTTCTCATTTTGAGCATTTGGCCCCATGGGGCCTCGAGGTCTGCTGCCGTGCCGTCGGCAGCCCCGAGTGCCACCACCAAGTGAATAGTGAAGCTCTTTGTGCAGCTTCTTTTTTGTTTAATTGTGGAGATAAATATTGCTTCTAATATTTTCATATCTATTTTTTATGAATTTCGCTAAACCAAAATCATTTATTATTAAGATTTTAAAACAAATATGTACTTTAATCTTATTTTTTTTAAATGAAGCTTTGGGATAAATATATTTTCATTGTTTTTTTCTGTGCCATATCTGGGATTCATTTTGAAGGCAGCAGGTCTGGTGTTGAGCCCTCCTGTGGTCCCCTAGGCCTGGCCTACAGAGGCGCTCCTTGTGCCTGAGCAGGTGCTGTGTGGAGAGGCAGAGCTATTGATGCAGGGACTGGTTCTCAGTCCATGTTAATAGACAGGGTTTACTTTCTTACTCACTGATGTGGTAGTTCATACCTGGAGTAACTTCTGTTGTTTCCTTGTCCACAGCTGTCATTCAGCAGCTGTGTTTTCTTATTAAACTCACATAATATTGTTTGTGATCTTTGAACACTAATGTGTTTTCCTGATGAAATTTGTAGGGAAGAGGAGCCCCTCTCTCCTGAGAGGGCGTCGGCTGGGTGGCTGCCACTCTTTCTCTCCTGCTGCCTTCGAGTCTTGTATCGGTCAAATGGTATTAATTTATGCATGTTGGGCTTTAACATTTGGGCAGGACTTCTGAAATGGTTTAGCCTATTTGTGCCATTTACACAGGAGGAAAACGTAAATGCAGGGAGGAGTGCGCATGTGTGTGTGTTTGTGCCGGTGATGGTGCATTGTTTGAAGTATGGGCGCAGCCTGGGGTCACAGTGTGTGTGTACGCGCCTGGCCTTTCACACTGAGTGTGAGTGAGTGACCGTGTGTGTACTCTTCATCTGCTTCTTAAAGGTTACAAAAGTCACTTCTCATGCATGTTTAGAAACAAAAAATAGTCTTTGAAATACAACTGTTGGCCCCTCATTTATCGAAGTACAATAGAATCTTGCTGTGACGTGCCATAATTCATAGCTTTATCCTAAAATGTAATTTACCACATCTACAGAAAAACTAAATCCCCAGGATCTTGCCATCCTGGCATTCATTCTTTTCTCTGATCCCGTTATTATGAATATAAAGAGGTTCTTTGCCTGCCTCTTCCCTCTGTTACTGTAAAAACTGGCTGTAATGCAGTGTTTGTGCTCATACCTAAGATTTAAACCAGATTGGAATCGGAGGACAAGATATTTTCTTTCCACTTAGAAAAAAAGAACCAATTCATTATTATTCATCATTATTTAGAATAGATAATCTTTTCATGAGCAGTAAAGCAGTAAAAATTTCCTTAGCTCATTGTGGTAAACGTTGAAAAATGTACCTTGAAGTTCTGACTACATGTTTTTATGTCTTCCAGGGGCCCAGAAGACACCTGTTTTGAGTTTGGTGTTTTTCCCGCCATTCTGAGCTTCCCACTTGATTACCCGTTAAGTCCCCCAAAGATGAGGTTTACCTGTGAGATGTTTCATCCCAACAGTAAGTGCTTTCGGGAGTGGTTCTTGTGGTACCTGGAGAGACACAGAGGTTATATAGCTTAAGGAAATATAGCATATCTATGAAGTAGACCTTTAAAAATTTTTCTTATGTTTTGAAGTTTAGCAAAGGCATCGTTGTGGCATTAACACCTGATTTCAATGTTGAAGGTCAGTTTAATGTAGATAAAAGAAAATACGAACCTGAAACTATGGATGCCATCTGACCCAGCTGTCATGCTCTGCTGGGGAGGCTAGGAGAAGCTTGACACACGGTGTGTGCTCAGAGCGGGCTGCCCTCGTCTTTGTCACAGTGTCGATTTTCATGGTGAAAAAGTTGGACTTGGTCTAGGTTTTCAACGTGAGAATTATGATAAATAAATTGCATGTTAGGAATGTGATGTAGATATTTAAAGTGATCTAAATTAATAGTGATATGAAGCAATATTTATACTGTATTGACTGGGAAAAGCAGTAGGAATGTTATAATTTCATCTTTTAAAAAAATTCACATGTAAATGTATGTATAACTTGAAAGGTGAGCACAAAAATGTTAAAAGTGACTGTTTTTTCCCTCATGGAGATTATTATTTCCTTTTTATAAATCTTTTCTCCCCCCTAAAATAAACATATATTACTTTTTTTTTGAGACAGAGTCTCACTCTGTTGCCTGGACTAGAGTGCCATGCTGTCAGCCTAACTCACAGCAACCTCAAAGTCCTGGGCTCAAGCAATCCTCTTACCTCCTGAGTAGCTGGGACTACAGGCATGTGCCACCATGCCTGGCTCATTTTCTATATATTTTTAGTTGTCCAACTAATTTCTTTCTATTTTTAATAAAGACAGGGTCTTGCGCAGGCTCTTCTTGAACTCCTGACCTCAAGTGAGCCTCCCGCCTTGGCCTCCCAGAGTGCTAGGATTACAGGCGTGAGCCACCACACCTGGCCAACGTGTATTACTTTTAAGAAGAGGAAAAAATAAGTTCACTTAAATAAATTATACTGTAGTTTATTTGGAAATGCGTCCAGTGGTGGGGATTAGAATTCCTGCACAGCTGTAGTTTCTTTCTTCCTTTTACAAGTGGGGATTATGTGTAAGAGAGTTAATAAGGAAATATGCCGTCAAAGATAGTATTTAGAAAAATATTTCTTGTTATAAATGATTATTACTGCCACTAGTAATCACAATCTTAGTAGCTATGGAGAAGAAAAGCAAGTAAGATATTCTGTTTTGTAAAAATGAAAGTTACTTATTTGCCAATGCCTTATCCTACACTCTTCTGCATATCAAATAGCTAAAGACTAGTTTAACTCATGAGAGAGTTTATTGAATTTTTTGAGTCTCTGACTTCTCTCTTGATTTGAGAATGTGTCCGTTTGGCACACACTCTCCACTCTGTGCCCCTCTGGGCAGCGCCTGCCCAGACCCTTCCTGCCATGGAGCCCGGCGGGAGCTCTCTTTGTTACTGGACTTGCCATGCACACCCTCATGTCAGTTTCTCGTGGGCTGCTGCTGGTGGTGATGTATGTAGGCAGCAGGCCTCCTCCTCGGAGAGCCTGTGCTGCACGGCTTTTCTTACCAGTGTATTTCAGCCCCGTGTACACAGAAGATGCTCATAAACCGCTGTTCCTTCAGGAAGGTGGGCCAGGAGCCCGTGGTTGTCGCTGCCGGGTGATAAGTGTGTGGAGGTTCATCATGCTGCTGTCTGCTTTAGTGTGCTTTGGAATGCTCCATAATAAAGAGTTAAATATATATGGTTCATAGATAAAAAGTCATTGAAGAAGTCAACAATTCCAAATTGTTCGACCATAAGTGCAACTATGAAGAGGATTATAGGTAATTAAAAACAATGAGATTGTGTTGAAGATAAATGCACTCTTCAGCACAATACCTACAGCGTGGTATTAGAGACAAATAGGGTGGAAACTGATTAAATGTGTGACAGTGTACTGAGAATAGTCTGATCCAATGTTTAGTGTTCTGATAGTTATTTTTTTTTTTTTTTTTGAGACAGAGTCTCACTTTGTTGTCCAGGCTAGAGTGAGTGCCGTGGCGTCAGCCTAGCTCACAGCAACCTCAAACTCCTGGGCTCCAGTGATCCTTCTGCCTCAGCCTCCCGAGTAGCTGGGACTACAGGCATGCGCCACCATGCCCGGCTAATTTTTTTTTTATATATATATCAGTTGGCCAATTAATTTCTTTCTATTTATAGTAGAGACGGGGTCTCGCTCTTGCTCAGGCTGGTTTCGAACTCCTGACCTTGAGCAATCCGCCCGCCTCGGCCTCCCAAGAGCTAGGATTACAGGCGTGAGCCACAGCGCCCGGCCCTGATAGTTATTTTTAATGTTTAGATAATTCGCATGGCTTTAAAATTTTGCCTTGTTATAAGTGGATATGTATTTTTATTTTGTAAAAATAATTGCTAAGAATCAGGTTCTACCAATGTCATAGAAATTGATCAGTTGATAAATACCTATAAAAATAATTCCCATTCCTGAGAGTTGTTGGGATACGGTAGTGAGCAGGTAACAAAGGTACATCAGGAGTGTCCAGCCTGAGGACAGGGACAGACACTGACGGAAGAATCACATGGATAAATCCACAGCCACCGCAGGATGGGCCAGGACGCGCCCTGCAGAGCGCTGCCTGCGGGAGGTGAAGTGGGAGTCCCCGGTGGCCGCGGCGGGAGGAGGCAGGATCTAGCGTTGCAAAGGCCTGTGTAGGCAGTGAGGGGACAGGAAGGCAGGGGCCAAACCAGTCAGTGTGTGGAAGGTTTTCATGTTTGTCTAGGGGCTGAGAGACCCACCGCAGGGTTCCAAGCAGGTGCGGGGGAGTCATGTAGCCAGAGTGGTCTCTGAAGGGTCCCTGGCTGTAGTGAGCAGAGAGCAGATGGAAGACACCTGGGCAGGCCTCGGCTGCAGTGTCTGGGGTCCATGCCGGCAGCGTGGAGCCGAGTGTGGGCATTGAAGATGGAGGGCGTGGGTGAGCCCCAAGCTGTGTAGGAGGTGGGACTGATGGGGATGGTGAAGAGGGGCTGTGGCAGGGACCCCTTGGCCCTGGATGTTTCTGGATGTGCAGTGTTACTGCCTGGTACAGTCACCTTGAGGTGACGCTGCAGTGGGAAATTTCCTGGCGTCTGCTCTTCTCCTGTGTCAGAAAGGATGGTTCAGAGAGCTCTAGGTGTTCGGGCTCCATGTCGTGGACTACAGGTGTATGTCAATGCCTGTGACAAGAGTGCACGAGCATCTGTGGTCTGGTTCCTGGATAGCCAAAGAGCAGCAACCGCTAAGACAGTAGATGAATGGGAAAAATAAGGGGCCCAGTATAAAAGACAAGGCCATGTGGAGGCAAATGGTAACTCTCAGCATTTTTTAATTTTCACGGAATTCTGAACTCATGAATAAAGTGAGTGAAATAAATGCATTTTAGATTATCATTTGTTACATAATAAATGGCTTTATGATGTTACCATTGAGTCTGTCCATGTGCATCGCTGGACATCTGAGTACATATTGGGCCGTCCGAGGATTTCCCCTGTGTGTGTCAGAGGAAAGTAAGAGATAAGAGATGCTTTCCGCTTCCTTGGTGGGACTGATACCTGCTGTGAGCTGAACATCGCCTCTCCCTGTCAGACTTGGGTCCCGTGGTGGCGCTGGGGGAGGGGCCTGTCTGGACGCCGACCTGCAGGTGTCCTGGTGACCACCACTCTGCTAGAGGAGGTTTCCACGAGAAGTCTCGGCACCTTTCTTCTTCTGGATGTTCGAATGATTCCAGTTGCCTTTTCAAGCCATGTGAATGTAAATTTTAATAGTCCAGTTCAGGGATTTAATGGCCGATTAGGAAGAAACTGGCTCTAAGAAACTTGCACTGGAAAGTATTATGAATAATAATAATGACATTAGAAATTTTGATGAAGTATTTGCCAGATAACCAAAAAGAGTAAATAAAAAGTTATAATGCCTAAAAACTTTGCACGAAGACGGAGTCGTACTGTGACTGGTTAGAACTGGGTGGGCCAGTGAGTGAGCCGGGCCGTGCGAGGCCCCGCTGGGATCCGAGCCACGGGAAGCATGACGCTCAGGGCCCCGGGCTGTGCCCAGCTGTGCAAACAGCTCGGCTTCTGTGTCTGTAGCCCTCGTTCTCTTCATCTGGGGAGCCGGCCCGCGCAGTGCCGCCTCAGGCACCGTTCCCCGGGCTCACCCGGCCACTCTGCCTCTTGCAGTCTACCCCGACGGGAGAGTGTGCATTTCCATCCTCCACGCGCCGGGCGATGACCCCATGGGCTACGAGAGCAGCGCCGAGCGGTGGAGCCCTGTGCAGAGCGTGGAGAAGATCCTGCTGTCGGTGGTGAGCATGCTGGCAGGTGAGGCCAAGTGCGCTTCTCCAGGTGCAAGCGTACTTCTGTGGTGATCCATCTCAGCGACAGCCTGGTGGGGCGTGTCGTGTTGTTGACCATGATTAACTGTTCCCTAGCCCTGGGGCATGTCCTTAATCAGTAGGCGTTTTGGGGACACACCATGTGCCACGCACTGTAGTGGGGCTGTGCAAGGCTGGTGTGGCAGAGACCCCAACTCTAAGGTCCTACATTCTGGGGGAACTTTCCAAATGCACCTGCGGTTACGAGCCAGTCTGATAACCCCAAGTCAGAATGCACACGGGGGCTCTTGGCCACCTGCCTTGGTGGGCTGTGTGGTTTGAGTGTAGGCCGTGAGGAGATGGCGGGGTTGGCGGGAGAAGGGAAAGATTTTGGGAAGAAGGAGGCAGCTGGGGCTGAGGCCCAGGGGCAGGAGGTGGCTGACGGACGGGGCACTGCAGCGCGTCCTGGATTGAGCCAAGGCAGGGGGCGGCAGGGGAGCTCAGCTGGGAGCCTGGTGACCCTGGGAGCTTGGGTGGGGGTGCCACAATCCGAGCCATGCCTTAGAAAGAGCGTCTGTGCGGCAGCTGCTGGGTGGCGCGACTGGAGGAGGAACTGCCTGGGAGACGCGAGAGAAGGGCGCGCATGGTCCCAGGGCCAAGGGGAAGAAGGGCTGGGCGTGGGAGACCTGGAAGGAGCGGGCTCCGGGACGCTTTTTGGGGCGTCACGCCTGTTTCTGACACCAGGCTGAGGCTGCTGCCTCTGTGCTCGGGTACAGAGAGCAGGATTTGGGGAAGAGTTTGAGGCATGTGGGAGAAGGGCCCTCTGTGTGCCCACAGGGGCGGGGTGTGGGGTCATTTCTGGACCAGGCTGTAGGTGACGGTGTGGGGCAAAGCGCGACTGTGTGGGAGGAGAGCCCTCGGAGGAACCAAGGCGGGTGATCTGGGAAGCTGGGATAACAAAATGCCACAGACACAAAGGGAGAAACGTCCAGAAGGCAAGCACATGCTGGCAGGAGGCCCTGAGGGTGGGCACCGGAGCGAGGCTGCCCCGTTGTTGGAGGCCACTGTCCGGGCACCGGTGGAGCGTGCTGCTGAGGGACGTGGGGCCGGGCTTGCAGTGCGCACGTGCTCTCAGGGCAGGCGCGGAGCTCTGCTGCCTGCGGGTGGGGTGGGGAGGATCGGGAGGGAGGCGGGGGTTCAGACTGTCTGCAGACGTCAGCCATGATGTGTACCCTTGTAAACTCTGGCCAGTCCGTTCAGGCATTCTGACCAGGGCCACGTCACTTCCTGTTCTGGTGCCTTCCCGGCAGGCCCCACTGCGGTGACTGCTGGCGCTCCTGGCCAGCGGGTGGGGCCAGTGTCCACCTGGGGCTGCACGTCTGCCTGGGTGGTCCTGGGAGGAGCTGTGAGGGGCCACTCACTGCGCAGGGTCTCTGTGAGAGAGAAGTGACCACCACAGGGTGTCTCCAGAAAGGTGAGGTGCGCAGTGGTGGCTTGTGCAGCTTCTCCAAGTGCAGCAGACGTGGCAGCCCAGCCTGGTCTCGCGCAAGCCTGCGTGGGCCTGTTGGGTTGTCATCGATTTTCAGAGCATGACAGAAATGACTGGTTTTCTTGATAAGTCAGGAAAAACAAAACAACAACAAACAAAAACCAAAATGACTGGTGTTGGCGTCTTCAGACACTCAGAGCCCAGGAGTTTCCAGACGGGTCTTTCTGTCGTGAGATAGGCGTGTCCCCCAGTCCAGGAGCAGTGCAGGCTTCGATCCGGTTCTCAGGGTCTCTTGAAAGGAACATCAGTGTTTTAATTTTTAATTTATTATTTTTTTCTTATTTTTATTTTTTTGAGACAGGGTCCTGCACTGTGGCCCGGGTTGGAGTGCAGTGGTGCGATCATAGCTCACCGCGGCCATCAGTGCTTTTAAGTGAGACGCAAGTTCTCGCCAAGTGCCTTACTTCCGAGACCGTCTAAAACAGAGAGCGTTCCCCTTTCCTTTCAGAGCCCAACGATGAAAGCGGCGCTAACGTGGATGCTTCCAAAATGTGGCGGGATGACCGGGAGCAGTTTTACAAGATTGCCAAGCAGATCGTGCAGAAGTCTCTGGGGCTCTGAGACCTCACCTGGCGCGTGCGCACAGACGTGTGCTCCTGCACATGCGTGTAAACACACACCACCAACAGTTCCGCGTTCTCCTTGGGAACACTCAGTGACAGTGATACTCTGTGCTGGTACCAAAAAGGCAGACTTGCAAGAACCATAGCATCTTTTTTTATTATTATTATTATTTTCTCACCCCAAACAGGCTTCTCTTCCGAAGTTATGATTTATGTAGAATATTGACAGCTTTCTGCAGTTTAAAGTATTCCTTGCAAGGCGGTCAGGTAGATTGTTAAAGCTGTCGTCACTACCTCTCCCAGCCGAAGCACCGACAAACCCAGCTATTCCTGACTTCCTGCGGGGCCCCTCCTTCTTGGGCTGGGGGCCGGGTGTGCCAGACGTCCAGGGATGGTGCGCACCAGCCGTGCTCCTGAGGACAGGGGCCTGCAGCTGATTACGGGAAGGGGTGACACTCTGCGTGGCCCTCCCAGTGCTCTGCAGCCGAGCTCGGCCCCTCCTTCCTGATCTCCTGTTTTACAAGCAAATGTTTTTCTCATAATCTGTTGGCATCTTTTACATTTGTTGAGTATTATAAACCATCACACTTAGAAATGCTTTCAGGAAATACCTGTTAAAAATGTGGATTGATAGGAAATGGGGTACACAGACAGGAAGTTTATTGCAGATCACACAGACGGTCAGACTGACAGTTTCCTCCTGATCCTGTCCGCCAAAGCGTCTCGGTTAGTTAGGAGTTAGTTAGGTCTCAGTCCCCAGTGCACTGGGGCAGGGACAGGGGAGCCTTAGAGTGTTGGCGAAAGTTTCTTCTGGGTCTGCAGGAGTTTTTCTTTCCTAGTTTTAAGAAACGAGAAGCTGTAGGATTTTGTAACATTGTGCTTGCGCTAGGCATTTAACTGCTGGCACAAAGATCATTCTTGGCAGCTGGAAGTCAGGAGGGACGCCCCCATTTCCTAGCTCAGAGGAGTGCCTTATCCCCCACGACCGGTGCTCGTGGACGTGGGCCTGGGGGCTCCCAGCCCCAGCGTGGAGACAGCGCTTTCTCGTGATGTATGCATTCGATTCGGTTCCGGCGTTCTCCAGCACGGGCAGCTGAGCAGCACGGCGCGGCCAGGTCACGTCACAAGCAATAACAGATCTGTGGCATGCAGAATCTAACACTCGGCCCGTCTCAGACAGGGTCACTTTAAATAGGAATTTCTATTTTTGAAATGAGGGATGGTCTATGAGGCATACAATAGCTTTTACATGCTCCTTCTCCTTCCCTTCCATGGTGGGTCCAGCGTGCGTTGTCTGGGACTCACCCTTGGCGTCAAGATGTTGGCAGTTTCCGCTTCTGTGGATGCGGATTCTTCCTTCTCAGAAGAGAGTCATTTAAAATCCGAAATGCAATACAGGAACGTGTGTTTGGAAGGGGCTGGGGAGGGAGGTGTTGTACCTAAATAGTATTTGCAGTCAGTTGGGATGTGTCCTCTCCAGAGTGGAGACGGTGGTGCGTGAGTCGCGAGGCTATGCGTGTGGGGCCACCCGGGTGGGCCCAGAGGGGCACGTGACCACCTGTGGGCTTCCATGAGATGTGGGGAGGGAGGAGAGGCAGTCTCTTTACAAAACAAAGTATTTTTATTCATTTGTATTTATTAAATGAAAAAAAACCCCATAGTGTCCCCATTCTGTTGTGGAATTTAATTACTATGTTAAAAATAAAGTTCTATATTTTCCCCCATTCTGCAGTGTGTTTTTCTTTGTCGTATTTTCATACAATGAGGTAGAAGTCTAAGACCAGGTCCTGGTGGCTGGTCCTGGACGGGCACAGGGCGGCACGCAGCCCGACTGTCCAGGCTGACACACGGCACCAGGGTTCCTCACCAGGAATTTCATTCCGAAGCCGTGTGTTAGCCCTGCACAGTTTGCTCCCTTTGTTTCTTGCTTGCTTCCCTTCATTCTGCCCTCTCTCTGGGATTCTCAGTTTTCTTGGTCGGGGTCTGTGACTTGAGTGTCAATGTGTGTGCTCACCAACCTGAAACTGAGGCAAGCACTATCGTCGGACGTGGTAGGATGGCACCTGTGACTTGTCACCAGTGGACACCAGCAGGATGCAGGTCACATTGCAGTTCTGTGGGTGCCTCAGAGCACAGCTCACTCTCATCGCACTTTGAGGTTACAGCCATTACCAGGTCTGCCTCTAAATCTTTTTGTTTAGTGCATTAGTAAAGAGGCAGATTCCTGCCACTGCGTGGTACTTATAGTTGGTTTTCCTTCCTTTGCAATCTCGTGTCTGTCTCTGTTCATTCAGAAACGTTCTCTGTGATGGGGCCCCAGGCTTGGCCAGGGCCCGGGTTTGCGTCAAGCCCGGCTGGGACCTGGCTCCCAGACCCTCCTGGCACCGTGTTCGGCTGACCGCCTCAGCATTGTCCCGTGCTTTGTACTATCTTAGAGCTCTAATGCAGTGTTGCGTTGGGGGTCTCCAAGACCACCCAGGGACAGTGACTCTGCAGGACACCCTGCAGGACACAGAGGGTCACGGTGTCCCTGGCTGTGATTTCCCGCAGCGAGAGAACAGCAGGATGACCAGAGGGAACCAGTGTGCCGGCTGAGTCGGGGGGAACCAGGACTCCCCGCAGGACACAGGGGTCACGGTGTCCCTGGCTGTGATTTCCCCCAGCGAGAGAACAGCAGGATGACCAGAGGGAACCAGTGTGCCGGCTGAGTCGGGGGGAACCAGGGGCGCGTTTCCAGAGTGCTGGGGGAAGGGGCTGGTTCACAGGACGCGCTGACCCCCCAGCAAGTGGCTGTGACAGTGCTTGTGATGGTGTCCGCCAGGGAGCTCGGCAGGGATGTCCGGGGTTGGCCATGGGGTGGTCACGAGGGCGCCCTCTGCCTGGATGTGCCAAGATTCCGGACTCGGAGCGGAGCGGATGCTCAGCATAGACCGTGCGGTTTGCACAAACGTCCCTGTGAGACAGGGTGGCAGAGCTCCCCAAATCCAAGTGTCCAGATGCCCGCCCCTGGCCTCAGGATGGCCGTCCCAGGCTTGCCATGTGGATGGTGCTACACAGACACCCTGAATCTTCCCCATCGGGGGGCTTTAATTAGATTTATTTTAAACATTTTGTTTGCTCCATTATGCTTTGGGGTTTTTATCTCTTGGCCCTAGTTTTCTGCAGTTTGCCGTGCGGACAGCCATCCTTGGTTTTCCTGCTTGCCCGTCTGCTCCTGGGATGGGGGCTTTGACCCTCCCTGGGGGCCGGCAGTCCCCATTCCCTGCTTGATCTGGGTCTGGCCGCAGGCTGTGGCTCCAGCTCCCAGGCCCCTCGCACCTGCTGTGGCTTCTTCCAGGTGGTTGCTGTGATGGTGAGGTTACTTGTTTCTCAGAAGCGCTGGCCTACATCAGTTTCCTCAAGAGGCACAGAACCTGCTCTGGCTGTGCGAAAGGACGCCCCTCCCCCACCGTGGCCACCCGGAGCAGATGAGGTTCCCATGGGGCCCATGTGCTGGAGGTGGGAACCCCAGGGGTGCCACGGCACGAGAAGGGGGCAGCTGGAGCGACTGGGGGCTGCCCAGCAGAGCAGGCGCCCGCCGCAGGCCGGGTGCATTCTGGAAACCCTTCCCTGGGGAGACGGCAAGGCAGGTGGAGGAGATGGCACCAGAGTGGGGTGGGGACTGATGCCGTGGGTTGTCCCTGCAGGTCTGGTGACTCTCATGCAGGGTGGAGGCCCCATCCGCAGAGGGAATGGTGTTGGGAGGTTCTGCCCCTCAGATCCCTCTAGGCGGAGCACCCCCATGCCCTGCCCCCCACCCCCAGGGGCCTGGCTTTGTCCAGAGGACAAAACAGCATGCAATTCCCTGTGGGGTTGGGAAAGGTCTGCCTCCACCCAGCCAAACTGGCGCAGCCCAGCCTGCTACAGGCCGAGCCCTGGGAGTGACTCCCCAGCCCCTGTGCCACCGCTGCTCCCGTGCCTGTTGTCCTGCCCCCCACTGTCCGGGGGCCCACTGTCAGGGTGGCCGGCCCACGTCCTTGAGAAGAAATGTTGGTGCAGGTCACCCCGCACCCCGAACACCCCCTCGAACCGCGGCTGCCCAGTGTGCCATCCTGAGGTCCTTGACGCTGTCTGCCGCCGGTGCGCCGCTCCCCTGCCCGGCCCCTAAGCCCTCTGGACCAGGGGCGGCCTCCAGGGCAGGAGCTCCAAGCCAGACACTCCCACACCCCCGGCTGAAGGTACAGACGGGCGTTTCCTCCTCCAGGTGCGTCACACAAACCCACTCATCCAGACAGCCCGGGGCCCTTCCTCGGAGTGAGGAGTTGAGGCCAGGGAAGTGACATCACTTGATGTGAGGCCCTGAGTGCAGCACTGAATCTCCAAGACCCCACGCCAGGGACTGCTGTGGTGGGCTTGGCATCGGCTGCCGGGAGCACCTCCCTTCGGTAGCACGAGCCGCTCTGCACCACTCCCGACACCCGCCCAGCTTCCCTGGCTTCAGCTGCTGGCCCTTGTGACACAGTGACCTCACAACCTCCTCCCATCTCATCTGGGTCCTCCAGGGTAGCAGCCACCGTGAGGCTGGTCGGCCCACCCGCTGCTGTTGGGTTGCAGTGTGCCAGGTGGCCCCAGGGACCAGCCCTGCCTCTGCCTAGGAGTCCCCGCACCCTGGAGCGGGCAGAGGGGCTGCTCTGAGCGCCTGGCCACACTCCTTTCTGCCCCGGGGTCCACACTGTCTTCCCCGTGCGCCGACCAGGAGCGTGGGGTGGACGCCCCTCAGGCTACTCGCTCCTCTGAGCAGCACAGGATGGTCTCGCCCCCGTGGGGCTGCGTGGGGTCAGGGGCCGCCCGTGAGTTCAGAGGAGCCGCTGCTGGCCTGTTAGGGGGCAGCGCGGTGGCTCCGAGTTCTTTGTGGTCGGCAGAACGGGAGCACGCAGTAGGTTGCTTTCGCCACCACCTTCCTTCCGAGCTAAGTCTGCACTCGCTGTGGAGCTGGGATAACTGGCGGAGGGGACCGATTTGTGCAGATCCGTCCTGCAGTCGGGACACCTTGCAGGGCCCTGTCACTGCTTCACGCTCCACGGCGGCGTCCTGTCATGTGATGGCGTGACGGCGGGACTGGGCCGCGTCCTGTGGTGGCCACGGACACAGAAGCTGTGCGTGGCACCGCCAGGGCTGATGTCCAGGGCTCGCCCGGGTGGGAGTGGGCAGAGCAGGGCCCCGGCAGTGGGGAGGGAAGAACGGGACCTGCCAGGGTCCTGCCCTGGGCTTCGGGTTGTGGGGGAGGTGGTGGCCTGGTGTTTCGGGGGCAGCTCTGGCCAGCCTGCTAGGGCGTGGCCTGGCTCAGACCCCAGCAGCGGGGTGAGCCGGGCAGCCAGGTCACCTCTCTGGGCCTTTGTCAGTCTGTGAAACGGGTATGATGGCAGTAATCTTCCAGCCCCACAGAGGCCGTGTGTGCAAAGCACCCAGGACACTGGGCAGCTGAGGAGGGGACGGCAGCCTCCCCTGCACCGGGCTGTCCCCCCCGGCCCCCGCCACCTCCCTCGGAGCAGGCCGTGCCCAGCCCTGTGCGTGCACCAGCCGTGGTCAGGAAGTTGTCCTCAGCATCCTGCTTGCCCTCACGTGTGCCGGCGGGGGGGGGTGTCGGGGAGTATCCAGCAGCTTCGTCCCCCAGGAGGATGACACAAGCCACCTCCCGGGCACAGCCCCTGGGGCTCCGAGCTCTGTCGGCAGCAGTTAGCTTGGAGGCCCCAGTGCGTCCTGCCCAGGCCCATCCACAGGGAGCTCCGCCTGGGCAGGCTTCCCTGCCAGGGTGTCTCCCACAGGGCAGCCTGGGTGCCCAGTTCACCTTCCCCCCATGTTGGTGGGGACCCTGCCCGGGCCACCATCGTTCCCGTCTGCACCTGAAGAGCTTTCTGACCCAGGCCAGGAGTTCCCTGTGCTCTGGGGGGGCTGTGGCCGGTGCCCGGCCCTTGGACATGCACGGCTAATCCAGGCTGGGCGGGGAGCGCACGGGCAGCAGGGCCATGGCCCCGGCTCTCTCCCCAGGACTCGTGTCTGCTCCAGCCGGTGGCAGGCAGGAGGGAGCTGCAGAGACCAGTTCTCGAGTCGGGTGTGCGTGTGCGCGCTGGGCTTGCTGGCAGAGGACTGAGGCTGGAACCGGTTCAGATGGGAACGAGACGTGTTGGATTGTCTTGCTAATGGGTCTCTGAAACCCTGGATAATACACCACACGGCTGGAACCACATGAAACAGTCGCAGCTCACGGCAGAGCAGTTGGGGATCCACGGGTTTCTCCCTGCTGGACCAGTTCCCGCCTGACAGAGCTGCTAAGCAGGGGACAGGGCCGCAGCACGTCCCCAGGTGGGCCAGCCCCGCCCCCGCCCTCCAGGCCCCACATCACTGAGCACATTGAGAGTGTGTGCATTCGTGAGCATGTGCACACGTGTGTGAGTGCACATGTGCGTGTGCTTGTGTGTGCACCCATGGGGGGCGTCTTTGGAGCAGTCTCAGGACAGCATTCAGCCTGCTGCTGTGCAGCTCTGTCCCCTTCTGTCTCCATCTCTCCCCTCACTGGCTGGGCTGCTCCGTGGGACACCCGGGAGGGGCCCCTCACCCCAGCAGCACCACTGGCAGTGGCCGCGCAGCACGCACCTCTCCCGCCACAGGGGCGGCTGCAGACCTGGCCCTGAGACCAACTGGGACTTGGGCAAGACAGACGCATGCCCTTAGCTGGCCAGCCCTGGGCCCGCCTGCAGAGACCGCAGGGCCAGGCGGAGATGCCACAATCCCGGGTGGGGGGCAGGGTGGGGTGGTAGTTAGGGGCTCTGCCTCTGCAGCGGGTCGGCGGCCTCCCCATCCTGCCCCGGCCTGCCGTGTGACCTCGCTGGGTGGGTTCAGGACAGTCTGTGCCTGGGGGACTCCGGCGACACTCTAGGAAGCTGCCTGGGGCGGGACTGCCCAACCACGACAGCTTCGCTTCGCAGATGGAAACCCCCAGGCCATGGGCCTCCCACCGGAGATCCCGGAATCAGTTCACCAGTGCCTGTCCCTTTCTGGTGACTTCTGGCGGGAAACTGGCCAAAACTACATCCAGCGTGGCATCACGGTCCCGAATCCATCCCACCCTTGTATTGTCGCAGGGGTGCCCGACCAGGGCTGCGTGGCCCCCAGGGGCGCTGGGCAGTGTCTGCAGACCTCTCTGGCTGTCGCCCAAGTGCTGGTGGGCTGTTTTCCTCGGATGGGCAGAGACAGGTGCTGACTGCGTCCCCCAGAGCCCAGATTGCCCTCGCCACAGCCGCCGGGCCCCAAACCCTGTCGTACCGATGCAGCGTAACCTGGGGGCTGCTCCTGGACGGGGATGTGGGGGTAGAGGAGGGTGGAGCCCGCCACACACCAGATACCAGGCACTGGAGGCAGGGCCAAGAGGGGGCTGGGGAGCCACCCAGAGGCACCCCTGCACCACCCTCGCCTGGCGGGGCTGGCCAGGCCCCCACACGTGTGCACACACGCACACTCACATGCACACATGCAGACGGTGCACATGTGCACACACAAATCCTAACATTCACACTCACGCCTGCACACGCCAGTACACTCACACGTGTGCACACCCTCTCACACGCACTGCACACACACCCGCGCTCCTGCAGGCCCGGTCGCCAGCGGTGTGCACCCGGCGTGGGCTGCAGAGTGCACGCACAGGACGCCGTCCTAGCTCCCCGGAGAACGTGGAGCAGCTGCCGGGACGAGCTCCACTGCCCCGGCCTTATGTCCCCAGCCCTGTGGCTCATGTCCTTTCCATGCTCTCTGTGCCCAGGGCCGAGGGGTCCATGAGGGGGCTGTCCGTCACTGCAGGGTGGCAAGAGTCACCCAGACGACCTCCGACCTCCGTGTTAAAGCGCAAGCCATGTCGTGACACTCCCAGGGCTCCTGCCCCCTGGGGGGTGGGGGGAGGGGACGTGGGCAGGAGGGCAGGGCCTGGCGCAGCCTGGGGGTGCCCTGTGGCCTCGCCCTGCCCTCCCGAGGGCCTGGGTGCTCCCGGCCCCTCCTGGCTCGAGGTCCCTCAGAGGATCTTCTCTGTGCTGAGGCTCTGACACCCCTTCCAGCCATGGCACCCCGGCCGCGCTGTGGGGCTCTGGGAGACGGCACCCATCCCCCTGCCTGCATCTGTCTTCTCTTTAACACATGGTTAAAGAGAGTTGGGGTTTTTTAATTTTCCAGCATTAAACTATTCTTGCATTTCCGGGATGTGGTGTGTTCTGAAAATTACTCCGTTCAGTTAGATTTACTGGTACTTTGTTGCGTAGTTGCGATGGTTAATTTTCTGTGTCAACGTGAATGGACGCAGGACACCCAGGTAGCTGGTGCAACGTCGTTTCTGGGTGCAGGGGTGGGGCGTTCCTAGGGAAGATGAGTGCCTGCTCCAAACCGGGGCTGAGCACAGGAGAGGCCGTGCCGGCGGGGTTGCGCGGCGTCCAGGCCGGAGGAGCGGCGTTCTCTCTCTGGAGCTGGGCCTCCGCCCCCACGTCTCAGACGTTGGACACCCCTGGCTCCCTGGGGTCCCCAGCTGGCAGAAGGCAGGTTGTGGCCTTCCAGCCTCCCATAAGCGCATGAGCCGGTTCCCATAATGAACCTCTCTCTGCCTGCCGCTCTCTGGCTCTCACTGGCGGTTCGGTGCTGGTCCTGCCGTCAGGCCTCGAGGGGGCTGGGTCTGTCTGCGGCGCACACTCGGGTCGGCGTGGGCTGGGCGGGGGCTGCACCGCGGCTCTCAGGCGTTTCTGTGTGTGCAGCCTGGGGACCAGGACCGCCGCTGGCCCACACACGGTCAGGGCCCTTCTCAGCTCTCTCCGACACTCCCGAGAGCTCCAGGGGCTCGTGTCCCCCCTGCCTGGGCCAGAACTTGGGGTGCTCAGGATTTCTGCCTCCACGCTGCTGCCTGCAGGTCACGCTGGAGCTGCCTTCGGGGTGAAGCTGTGGGTGAAGACGGGTAACGGGGTTTCCCCTCCTTGATCTCTGGGTAACAGCCTGTTCTTCCAGCTCCTCTGCCACAGCCAGCCTCCTTCCTTGGGGTGCTGGACGCCTGCCCTGCACGGCTGCAGCCGGCGGCCCCAAGACGGGGGTGCGAGGGGTAGGAAGACGCCGGCCACAGGGCATCAGGGCCACTTGGCTTCAGGAACATTCCCCCAAGTTGGCGTGCACAGTGCGTGGAAGAGGGCAGCCTGCCGCCCCCCCGGCCGTGGCTGTCGGGAGCCCTCTGTGGGGGCGGAGACGTCTCCCACTGACTGCCAGGTGGGCAGCACGGGGGAGCGCTGGGCCCGGCAGGGCGGGAGGGCCAGGCTGGCTGGGGAGCCAGGGAGGGGGCTGGGGGCTCCTGAGCCTGTGGGGGCCCCGGGTTCCAGCACCGTGAGGGGACAGTGCGTCCAGATTTACCTTCTGGAAGGCCGAGTGCTGCTGGGGGCAGGGATGGCGGGGCGGGAGCGCAGGAGCAGAGGCTGCGATGGGACCCGGGACCCCCAGCCGCACAGCGAGGAGGGGCTGTCCCCGGCTTGGACAAGCTGCTCAGTGCCCGCGTGCACGACCAACCGTCCAGGGCGCCAGCGCACAAAGCTGCCCCGGTGACGTCTGGGGCCGCCGCGCCCTCGGACGCCCCCACTCTGGAGCTGCCCTCCCTGCTCCGCCCCGGGTGCTGGCACTGCGTCCATCAGATAGCGGCTGGCTCACCCGGCAGCTCTCCGCGTCCGTGGGCCGCTTCAAGTACTTTCATGCACCCTCCAGACAATGATTAAAAAGTCATTGAGCTAAATTTAGCCTGATTGTCATAAGCAAATGAACCACGTGAGTCATCTGTGACCTGCCAGCCTGCACTTGCTGGCTACCAGGCAGAGAGCTGGGGTCCCAGCGGCGCCCACCTCAGGGAGGGCAGTGGCCCCTTCACAGAACTGCCCTGGCCACGTCCACCCGCGGGTGGCACAGGGAGTCACGGGGTGAGCGGGCGCACGCCCCAGGCTGGCCTCGTGGCCGAGCATCTATCTCCATGGCCAGAGCGTCCTTGCCGGCCGGCCGGGTGAGTGGGTGGTGGGGGCAGAGAGGCCCCGTCACACGCCCAAGTCTCACCAAGCACATGTCCGTAGCTGTGAGGCCGGGTCTGTCTCCACAGGGTCTGGTGGCCCCACAGAGCCGACCGTGGGTGCCTTGGGTCCTGCCTGGAGTCCCCACCTCCCTGTCCCCCCTCCCGAGTGCTCTGGGGCTGCAGCCACGGCCTTCCAGAACCTCCCGCGATCCTGAGCTTCAGTAGGGGCGCCCTGCCCCTCCTTTGCCACTCCAATGCTGCCCGGTCTTGAATACGTTTTAAAAATCAATACCACTTGATGTCAATGAATAAAAAATTTATAAAAAGATTTAATTTCTTTTTTTAAAATTAAAAATAAATAAATGAATAAAAATAAAAATTAAAAAGTAATTTGAATTCTGGGAGGGTTCTCCCCGTGGGTCTGGTCTGTTCCGTCCACTCCACAGGGCGGTGTGTGGCGGTGCGTGGCGCAGAGTTGCTGCCCCAGAAGTATCTGCCACGTGAGTGGTGCCATCGAGTGGCTGCGAATCGGGGTCTCCGTGTTCCCAGCTGGCTCTTGCACGCAGGCCCGGGGGCAGGTCCACGCATGCACGTGGCCGGGGAGTGGCTCCGTGCCTGCAGCGGAGGCGCCGTCCACTGCCCCCGTGGGCGCTCGGTGGGCCCGTGAGGGAGCCCTGCCCTTCCCCTTGGCCGCTGCAGTGTCTGCTCCGCGACGTGGCTCCCCGCGCCTTCCCCGTGGCGACTCTGCCCACGCACCTCTTCTGGTCCGTCAGCTCGGTTCTCCTCGGTCGGTTTGGAAACTCCCAGCCACTGTCCTCTCCCAGACCCCTTCTCCCACTTCCTCTCCGCTTCCTCCTGGAGCCGTGATCTGAGACGTGTTGGAATTTCTCGCTGTGTGCTCCGTCTCTTACCCTTCCCCTGTATTTTCCGTCCTTTTGTCTCTCCGTGGATCTGTGCTGTCTAATTCCACTTCACTCATTCTCTCTTCAGCCGTGAGTCAAATCTGCGTCAAACCCACCCGTTAAACGCTTTGGCTTTGGTCGCTGTGTTAGGCGGAATAACGGGCCCCAGAGGTGTCCATGTTCCAGTCCTGAGATCTGTGACCATGTCCCCTACACGGTTTGATCACCCAGGTAGGCTCACCTGGGCGATGAGAGCAGGCAGGAGGGTTGGAGTCGGGGAGGGGTGGTGACGGGGGCAGAGGTTGGAGTCGGGGAGGGGTGGTGACGGGGGCAGAGGTTGGAGTCGGGGAGGGGTGGTGACGGGGGCAGAGGTTGGAGTCGGGGAGGGGTGGTGGCGGGGGCAGAGGTTGGAGTCGGGAAGGGGTGGTGACGGGGGCAGAGGTCAGAAAGGTGCGGCCGTGAGCTGTGGGCCGCGCAGCCTCTGAAAACTCGAAAGGCAACAGCAAGACGCTCCCCGGACTCTGGAGGGAACCAGCCTGGCGCCTGGACTTCAGCCCAGCCGGACCCACTGTGGACTTCAGTCTTCAGAACCACGAGAGCATGTGTTATTTCAAGCCTCTGAGTTCGTGGCAGTTTGTCGAAGCAGCAAAGGGAAGTGAGTGGAGCTACTGTAATTTTGGTCCTGTAACTTCTGTGTGGTGTTTCAGACACTCACGTCCGCCCTTCGGTGTCCTGCCAAACGTTCCCAGCTCCTGCCAGAACTTGACACCTCTACCCAGCCGCTCCAGCGTCTGGAGTCCCTAAGCGCCAGTTTCTGTCCACGTGGTCGTGTACCCTTGTGTGCCCGGTCACCTTTGTATGCCGGGCATTTTATTTGAGAATGTTTTCATAAAACGTAATCCGAGGCCTGAGGTCACGTCATTTCTTCCCAGACGGGATTTTAAGCGCTGCCCCTGCCAGGAGCCTGCAGGCGCCAGTCCCCGGAGATCGCCGCGGTGCCATTCCCGGATTGCCGCTTTCTGGGCCAGCGAGGGACCGGAAGCCACGCCGCAAGCCACCAAGGGCTGGTGTGCTTTCCGAGGGGGACCTTGCAGGCCCTGGCACGAGACAGAGGCACGTCCCAGCTGCCCGCCGCCGCGGGAGAGGCGCGGCGTGGCCGCCCCTGCAGGTGGGAGGTGCCCCCGGGACAAAGGGCCATCTCTTCGCTGTCTGTCCTCTCTCGGGTCTTGGACCCGTAGTGCTTACTAGCTTTGATGGCATTCATGAGATTTAAGGAGTATTTTCTAGCTCTGTCTTCAGTCCTCAGCAGGAGGAGGGTAGCAAGTCACCTGGCCGGCGCCCGCACAGGTGCGGTGTCCGTCTTCCTGTCGTTTGCCGCTGCACCGCTGCAAGTCCAGAGCTCGTTTTTCATGTCAAAGCCACATGTGTACGCTTCTTACGCGGTTGCCTCTTGCCCCGAGGACTCCCCGCCAAGCCCCTCCGCTGGCTGTGAACAGAATGCTCTGAGACGCTGCGATGATGAAGATGGAGGCGTCCGCCGGACCCGCCCCAGCGTGCTCGTCCTGAGGTCGGAGCGCGCAGCCTTAGCACGGGGCTTACGGAGCGGCCCGGAGCCTGGCGAGAGCCGGGCTGTGGGGTCAGACAGCCCCGTGTTCCATCCCGGACCTGCCACGCGAGCTCCGTGGCCGAGGAGCGCAGGCGTTGCCCGCTAGCGTGGAGCGCGGTGCGTGTGGCAGGTGCGCAGCAGAGTCCGTCCTGGCTGTCCCGGCCGTGGGCGCCGTGCCTTCCACGGGGCTGGGCTGATGCCGGCCTCCCCGGGGTCCCCGAGGGCGGGGTGCCTTGACCCGCTTCCTACTATAGTGTCTTCAAGGCCACCGTCCTCTCGCAAGACAGCCGCCGCTGCCAGCACGCGGGCCTGGCCATGGACGCACAGCGGGCAGTCCTCCGAGGGCCACCGACGATGGCGGCGTGCCGCCCCCGAGGGGTGCTCCTCCTTCGTCTTTTCCGGGCACAGACACATGTCCAGACCGGTCCCGGGCTGCCTTGTGGGTGACAGCACCCCTGACGTGGCCCTCGGCGCTCTGCGCTGGAAACCTGCAGTCGCTCTCGGAACGTGTCCAGCTCCCCCTCCAGCCACCTGGAGGCGCAATCGGATCCCGTCCTTATCTGGGGATTCCATCTACCCGCTCGAGGCCAGGGGCCTTTCCCGCCGTAATTACCCGTGGCAAGCAGTGACTCACAGGGCCTTGAGTCTAATGAAGCTGTTGCTCTTGCTGGTTTGACAGCTGCCCGTGCACACACACGCACACACACACATACACTCACACACGCACACTCCCCCCATGTCGGCCCCGAGCAACCACGCCATGTGCAAAGGCACAGCTGGCCACAGGGTCCCCGTCCCCGGGAGAATCCGAGCTGTTCTCAGGGCGTGTTGGGACGGGACGGACCCCACCCTGGCATCTCGGAAGCAAAGGCCGGGAGGGGCCTGGGAATTTGCATTTCTAATGAGGGCCCAGGTGATGTCCCCGGGGCTGTTCCCCTGCCTGCCTGGGCCCCAGTCTGACTCAGGTCTGGGTCTGGGCAGGGCGGAGGGCAGGGGGAGCCCTCCCGGTGTGTGGCCGTCCAGGGAGGCACAGCCTGGCCCGCCAGACGACTTCTCTAGTGCCAGTAAGGACAACAGGACAGGAGAACCCAGAGGATGACACGGGACAGGGGACAGAGGGCCCCTCCGCACAGAGTCTTACCCCGGGTCAGATGTTTGTATTCCGGGAAGTCTTTTCTGCTCATCATTCTTCTCTGCAGACATGTCAACTGAAATCACATCTTCTCTGGGAGGCCGAGGCGGGAGGATCGCTCGAGGTCAGGAGTTGGAAACCAGCCTGAGCAAGAGCGAGACCCCGTCTCTACTATAAATAGAAAGAAATTAATTGGCCAACTGATATATATAGAAAACATTAGCCGGGCATGGTGGCGCATGCCTGTAGTCCCAGCTACTCGGGAGGCTGAGACAGGAGGATTGCTTGAGCCCAGGAGTTTGAGGTTGCTGTGAGCTAGGCTGACGCCACGGCACTCGCTCTAGCCTGGGCAACAAAGCAAGACTCTGTCTCAAAAAAAAAAAAAAAAAAACAAACAAAAAAAGAAATCCCATCTTAAAAGGTTCTAGGAACATAAGACTCTAAGTGCTAAATAACTTCTTTTGGATTTTTTTCTAGGATTCCCCTTAATACTGCTACAAAAATGTGTAAAACTGCACAAGCATAATTATAATATTTAATAAAATATTTAGAAAGACAACAGGCAGTTATTTGGAAAGTGCACCTCTTGCTTGGATGAGTGTTGAGGTTTCCGTGTGGTTTGCGTGTCTGCTACTTGTGTTCACGCACCCCTTGTCACGTACTGATAGAACGAAACAGCTCTCTGGAAATTAAAAGCAAAGCGACGGTAATGTTTTGGGGCACTGGTCAGTCTGGGCTCACGACGCGTATTTTGGCGACAGCGTCACGGGCGCTATTTAACCCAGAGCTGGCTTGCGCTGTTACTTTGCCCTAGGTGGAGGGGAAGCCCGCGGCCGGGAGAGGCAAGAGGAGAGGCTGGGCCGTGCCGGCCGGGAGCGACTGGTTTACGCGTTTGCTGTAGTCTATTGTGACGGGACAAACTGCCCCCACACGTAGCAGCCTAAAACAGCCCACACGTGCTATCTCCCAGTCTCAGGTCCTGGATCTGAGGTTGGTGGTTCTGGTTCAAGGCAGCTCACGGGGCCGCAGCTGGATGTTGGCTGCGGCTGGAGAGTTCACTTTCCAGAAGGTTCCGCACGGGGCTGGGGCAGCCAGTGCTTGAGCCTCTACTTGAGGCCGCCCCAGCAGGAGAGCTGGGCTTTTCCACATGGTGGGGGTGGGGGCGGTTAGGGGGAGCGAGAGGGAGAGGGGAGAGGAGGATGGGGGAGGGGAGAGGAGGAGGGAGAAGGGAGAGGAGGAAGGGGGAGGGGAGAGGAAGAGGGAGAGGGGAGAGGAGGAGGGAGAAGGGAGAGGAGGAAGGGGGAGGGGAGAGGAGGAAGGGGGAGGAGAGAGGAGGGAGGGGGAGGGGAGAGGAGGAAGGGGGAGGAGAGAGGAGGGAGGGGAGAGGAGGAAGGGGGAGGGGAGAGGAGGAAGGGGAGGGGAGAGGAGGGAGGGGGAGGGGAGAGGAGGAAGGGGGAGGGGAGAGGAGGAGGGGGAGGGGAGAGGAGGGAGGGGGAGGGGAGAGGAGGAAGGGGAGGGGAGAGGAGGGAGGGGGAGGGGAGAGGAGGAGGGGGAGGGGAGAGGAGGGAGGGGAAGGGGAGAGGAGGAGGGGGAGGGGAGAGGGGGGAGGGGGAGGGGGGAGGGGGAGGGGAGAGGGGGAGGGGAGAGGAGAGGAGGAAGAGGGAGGGGAGAGGAGGGAGGGGGAGGGGAGAGGAGGAAGGGGAGGGGAGAGGAGGGAGGGGGAGGGGAGAGGAGGAAGGGGAGGGGAGAGGAGGGAGGGGGAGGGGAGAGGGGGAGGGGGGAGGGGGAGGGGAGAGGAGGGAGGGGGAGGGGAGAGGAGGAAGGGGGAGGGGAGAGGAGGGAGGGGAGGGGAGAGGAGGAAGGGGGAGGGGAGAGGAGGGAGGGGAGGGGAGAGGAGGGAGGGGGAGGGGAGAGGAGGAAGGGGAGGGGAGAGGAGGGAAGGGGAGGGGAGAGGAGGGAAGGGGAGGGGAGAGGAGGAGGGAGAGGGGAGAGGAGGAAGAGGGAGGGGAGAGGAGGGAGGGGGAGGGGAGAGGAGGAAGGGGGAGGGGAGAGGAGGAGGGGGGAGGGGAGAGGAGGAAGGGGAAGGGGGTAGGGAGTCCTGATGTATGTCTGCTTCCTCCAGGAGGTGTTACTGATCCACCAGCAGTAAAGGCGAGAGTCCCCGCCTCCCCCTTGAGGTGTTGCAGACGTGGCCGACACTGAGGCCAAGGTGTGGACACGGCAGCAAGCCCTCCCTGCCGGCCTAGGCCAGAGCGGGTGCAGAGGGCGCTTTGCAGCGTGTTGTTTGGACAGCAAGTGTCCTCGTTCTGAGAGAGAGACACTAGATGGACGGGTGGCGGGTGGAGGGAGGGAGGGAGGGGTGCGGGGCTTGTCCCAGATGTCTCCTACATGGACTCAGGGTCCACTCTGCCACCTTCGCTGTCTTCCTGATGTTGCCGTTGCTCAAGCAGGACTGTCCCGGGAGCCGCGTGTCCTCTGGCAGGTGCAGGGGCTAGAGCAGAAGCGGGTAAGGAGGGCCGACTGTGCCTTCAGAGCACCCACTTTGAATAACACACTCTTCAGTTTGTAGTTCAAGGAAAGAACCTATCAAAGCTCTCCGGGCCCAGGAAGGGGGACCAGAGCCCCTCCCTGAGGACCCTGTTTCGCGGTGGCTGTTGTTTGCTCCCCTCACATCTCTGAAGTCTGCCTGCAGCTGTCTCTCCAGCTCTCCTGCCCCTCTCCCCCGGGACCATTGCCGCTCCTCTGTGGGGATGTGGATGATGTCAGTCTGCCCAGCACCTGCTCACTTGTCCCTGCCAACAGCTCCCTGGCTGGCCTTGGGCCACACCCTTCAGGAGACTTGGGGCTTTGGCTCTGGGACAGGAGGAAGTGTAGAAGCAGAGTGGGCTCCTCCTGACTTCCTGTGTGCTGGTGGGAAGGTGAGGCTGGTCAGGGTTTCCCAGGTCAAAGGCCAACCCTCAGGGAGGACCTCAGGTTGTTGCTCAGAGGTCTCTGCAGGAGGGACAAAGAGCTCAGGCCTTGACTTGGATTGTTCTGAGTAGGCAATGCTTGGAGTTGACTTAGAGTTGCATAAAATGGTGCTGAGTTCCTCCCACCTGTCTGCCAGCTGCTGGATTTGTGCATCCTTGGAGAGATGGTCTGTGCATATTTACCCAGGTGGTAGCTTGTGATGTTCACTGTCTTTACTTCTCTTAATGATCTATCTGGGCTCTTGTGTCTTGGAAAATGTCCAGATGTACTTCCTTCCCTTCAGTGGCTGCTGAGTGTCCTTTGAATTGACAACACAGCCTGTACTCAAATCCCTTCTCTATTGACAGCCAACTTGTTTTCATCTTCTGTTCCTAAAGACAGCACTGTCACATGTTTTTATACATACGTGGGGGTAAATTTATAATCACGTCCTAAGTAGGAATCACTGGGCCAGAAGGTATTGCCATTTTAAATACTGAGAGATGACCCCCAAACATGGCTCCTGCATCCCCCAGGTACATAAGAGTGATGCTGCCCAACAAAGCAAAGAAGGCATGTGGTTCTGGTTCTGCCTTCCTGACAGTGTGTGGTGAGCTCCTAAGGCCTCTAATAAACTTTCTGGTGAGTGTCGGCTCCTTTTCTGAGCAGTCAGGATTAAGACTAAGATGGTGACCGAGAAGCTAATGTGTGATTGAAAACCACCTGCCTGCCCCACATTGGGGGAGCTGGCCAGGCAGACGTGACCTGTCCCTATGACAGATCTCAAGGGAGCTGCCTTGGTCCTGGCCCAGAGGGCCCTGGGAACATCGATGGGATTTAGGGGTTCCAGAGAAGCCCCTGTAGCACACGCTGCCTGGGCACCTAGACACACAGAAGATGCCCAGTTCTATGTCCCCTCCCCTCGATGGGTGCTGGGCTGTGCCTGCTTCTGTGTCAGGGATCAGGGACTCTGTTCTCCTTGCCGCCCGCCATGTGCTGCTCATGGGTGGGCCCCCCAGGGCGCTGCTCTGTGAAGGGCACACAGGCGCACACCCCAGTGCTCCAGATGCAGATGTACGCTCAGGGCGGGTGGGGGAGCCCAAGCAGGGTGGGGTGTAGCAGGGCAGAGTGGAACGCTCCAGGTGGCCATCTGCACAGTGGGGCACTGCCCTTGTAATCTCTGCACATTCACAGGGCCGGGCAAGGAGTCTCTGACCTCAGGCAGGCTAGGGGGTGGAAGACTTGCGGAGCCCCGGGGCTGGCCCTCCTGGTGAGCCCACTCTGACCTGCTGCACCAACCCTGCATGGGCGCACGGAGCGGGAGACGGTCTCTGTGCGCCCAGAGGTGCTCTCCCCTCCCCACGCCCCTTGAGGAGAGGGGTCCAGGCTGTTTACAGCCGTGACTCAACACGTACACCCCTCTCATGTCAGCCGTGTTGCTGGCTGACAGGGCAAAAGAGTGCCCGTCCGTATTCAGTGCACATGTCTATCTTACGTGATGCAGCTGTGCACGTATAAAAATTCTTGCTGCAATATGCCGAGCTGCTCAGGGGTTATCTCTGGCAGTGAGAGTATGGTTAATTTTCACTTCCCTCTTTTTGTCATCAGCATGTGATGAAGGTTTCAACAATGAACCTATTATTAGTTGTGTCACAAGAAAAATAAAGCTATTTTTAAAAGCAAATGTATGTCTAAGTGATGTCATTTATTTGCTGGATGCAACAGACCAGAGCCGTCGTCGGACACGCAAAGCCCGGCTGACAGCAGCCCTCGCGGCTGCCAGCAGGGCTGAGACCGTAGGCGCCCAGCGGCCTCTCTGTCCTGTTGTTCCAGCACAGCGCACAGATGGGGCAGGGGCACGTTCTCAGCAACGCAGAGCGGCCGGCGTGTGGGCCAGCCCGTGCTGGGACCCGCTGTGATTTTGGAATTCCGCCCCAGGAAAATGCAGCTATTCAAGGGACAGGTCTGGCCACCAGGCTTCTTATTTCTGACTTGAATTAACATTACTGCATGCCGGGTTCTACACCCTCTACCCCCCGGCTGCCCACCACGCACATCACTGGGTGCACAGTTGGCCGTCCTGTGGCCGGCCGATTCCTGGTTCCAGAACAGGACTACTACCACGATATGCTTTTGTAAACCTATTTTTATTCTGAATAAGTAACGATTTAGCACGTCTCTTCTATGATAACGGTTTTTATGGGCTGGATTGTGTTCCTCCAAAATTCCTATGTGGAAGCCCCGATTCCCAGGATCTCAGAGAGTGGCTGGATTTGGAGACAGGCTCTCTGTGGAGGTCGTGTAGATAAAATAAGGCCGTTGGGGTGGCCCCGAGCCAGTCCGACTGGTGTCCTCATAAGAAGAGGAGCTGAGGACACAGACACGAGGGACAAGCCTGCGAGGACAGAGGGAGGACGCGAGGACACGCCTCAGAGGAACCAGCCCTGCAGCCCCCTGACCTGGGACTCTCGGCCTGCAGGTTGCGGGAGGACCCGTGTCCGCGGTCTGAGCGGCTCCATCTGGGGGACTTGGTTACGGCAGCCGAGCAGACAGACACAGGTGAAAACGATTGTTCTGAGTTTATCCAAAGAGCAAATGTGGGAAAGCGTGAGGTCACATCCCGGTGTCACCTGTGCGGATCTCCGCAGGCTGCGCCAGCTGGGCACGCTGGCGTGGGGCAACCGCAGGCTCACAGGGGGCGGGACGCTGCGGCGGAGGGATAGGCTGGGGCACAGGGGGAGCGTGAGGAGAGGCTGCTCTGCAGTGGGGTGGGGAGGCGCGGGCCCCTTGTCAGCAGCGCGGGGTCACGTGTCCCCAAGACAGAGAAGAGGCCCAGAGGGACCAGCACGTCCAGGTGGAGGGCAGAGTTGCCATGTTTCTCAAAGTGGGGCTGGGGCACTCCCGGCCTGTGCTGACCTCACCAGCCAGAGCCGCCAGGGGTTCCCGTGTGCTGGACTTTGAGAACCCCTGTCCTAGCGGAGTCCCTTAGCAGCTTCCCTTAGAGGGAGGAGGGAGCAGGGCTGAGTGGGGAGGGGCACCCTCAGGAACGAGGACGCTGGAGAGGGCTGGGGACGAGCAGTCCAGGTGGCCGCGGTGGCCCTCGATGGCAGAAAGGGACACGGCCTCATCTGCAGCACTGGAATGGGGGAGGTGCAGAGTTGGGCTGGCGTCGTGGGCCTGGTGGGGCAGGAGCAGGCAGGGCCGGCTGCGCAGCTGTGGGCAGGCGCTAGACAGCGGGGCGGGACGCCTGTCTGCGACATGCATGGCAGTTCAGCAGGCTCCTGGGTGCCAGTGTAGGGTCTGCAGGTGCCTCCCGAAACAGGCTAACGTGGGGTGGTACTGGTGGGAAGGCAAGGACACGTGTGTGCTGAGGGCCCTCCCCTGTGGCCTCACAGCCTCCCCTCCCCCACAGTCCCTTCCTCACCCCCATCCCCCACACCCCTCCCCCAAGGCCTCTCTCACACACTCCTCCCCCAAGGCCTCTCCCCCACACCCTTCCCCCAAGGCCTCCTCCACACCCCTCCACCAAGGCCTCTCCCCCACACCCCTCCCCCAAGGCCTCTCCCACACGCCCCTCCCCCAAGGCCTTTCCCACACACCCCTCCTCCAAGGCCTTTCCCACACACCCATCCCCCAAGGCCTCTCCCACACACCTGCCCCCCAAGCCCTCTCCCACACACCCCTCCCCCAAGGTCTCTCCCACACACCCATCCCCCAAGGCCTCTCCCACACACCCCTCCCCAGTGGCCCCACAGCATGCCCCCCCACACTGGGCAGGCGGAGGGACTTGCACACTCAGGCAGGGAGACACTGCCAAAGAAAAGCTTGATTCAGGACTGAGAAAATCCCCAAACTGCCGCAAACTCTATTTCCATCAAAGCTAAAAAGTCCTACATTAACTATTTAATAGTTTTCCCTTCCCTGACTACCACAAAACGCAATTTAAATTGAACTCAAAGATTTCAAAATCTTTGTGTCACTTGCAAAATGAACCTCCGTTTTTGAACACACCATTTCCACATTCAGTGATGGCATTCGCCACCCCCCCCACCTTCCCGTGACAGCATGCGGCTGCGCAGTCCTGGGACCGTCTGTGCTGCCTGCCGCCCGAGCCCTGCCCTGCCAGCCCGACTCTGCACCGAGTATGCTCCAAACCGCCGGCCTGGCCTAAGTACTTTTAAACAATAACCTTTATTCGATTTTAAAAGATATACTGGAAAACTGTAAGAACTCATAATCCCAAATAATCCTTGTTGGTCTTTCTAGAAAAAAGGTGATCCATGATTAAAGCCTAGAACATTCAGACCTCACAGAAATGTGCACAAAGCCTCCCTTTCGCCACGGCTGCCCCACAGAGGACGTTCTTGGGACCAGACCTTCCCGTCCACACTCACGGGCACACCTCACACACACCGAGTCAGTTCACACTCATGGGCACACCCTCACACATGCCAAGTCAGTTCACACTCATGGGCACACCTCACACATGCCAAGTCAGTTCACACTCATGGGCACACCTCACACACACTGAGTCAGTTCACACTCACGGGCACACCCTCACACACAGAGTGTGTTCACACTCATGGGTACACCCTCACACACCGAGTGTGTTCACACTCATGGGCATACCTCACACACATGAAATCAGTTCACACTCGCGGGCACACCCTCACACACACTGAGTCAGTTCACACTCACG
This sequence comes from Microcebus murinus, assembly GCF_040939455.1. Lineage (NCBI taxonomy): Eukaryota > Metazoa > Chordata > Mammalia > Primates > Cheirogaleidae > Microcebus > Microcebus murinus. Next base: position 1,557,015 of record NC_134104.1, read on the forward strand.
GGCACACCTCACACACACTATTTCCTCTTCAGCCCCTCGCTCCTGGGGGTCCGCATCCTGGTCTGTGTCCTTAGAAAGCATCACTCTAAGGCAGCCGTCCCAACCCAGCAGGCCGGGCTTCACGGAGGACAGTTTCCCACGCCGGGCAGGGGTGGGGACCAGGGTTGAGAGCACACAGGAGGGCAGCAACACGGATACCTTCTTTCTGGATTCTTCTGGAAGCTTCTCTGTGCACCCCTACCCAGCCTCCTGGTCCTTTCATGGGGGGCGGGAGGGGCTCCCCAGGTCCCTCCTCGCAGACGCCAGGTGGGCCCTGCACTGTCCGCAGTCTGCCTGGGCCGGGGTGCGGTGGTCCGGCCACGCGTGCCAGGCCCAGCCACCCCAGAAGTGGGGGCCTCTCGCCCTGCTGGGGGAGGGGCGGGGCCGGGCACGGTGGCCGTCCTGCGTGACCTCCCCTGGGCACGGCTCTCTCTGCAGGGCCGGCTTGGAGCGGCCTGCGGTCCCCGGCGAGCCCCATCGCACGCTGGCGCCTTTGTTCCCGCCCCTCCCACGCGGCCCTCACTGGCTCAGCCGGGCGAGCACGCCCGCGGTGCCCACTAATTGCAGCCCTGCTCCGCCCGGGCTTTGAAGTGGGGCTGCTGCCGGGCCGCGGCGGCAGCTCCCTCCGGCCCTGGGCAGGCTGCCGGCTGCTGCTTCCTCGCTCCTTTCAACAGGTAGTTGGGGAAATTACAGTGCGGCTCAGAGGAGGAGGTGAAACGCCGGCTTTTACCAGGTGTAGATGAATGTGGGTTAATCTGCAAAGAATGTTAAGGACACACTCTGTGTGCAGGGTGGGCTCTGCCTGGAGACCAAGCTGAGCCTCGGCGAGCTGGAATGACAGGCTGCGCACCGGGAGGGCACGGCGGGGCATGGCGCCGGGGCTGTGCAGCGCCCTTCGCCCTGCTCGGAGCGGGGACGCGGACGCCCCATGTCTGTGCCGGGAGCTCGGCAGTGTGACAGCAGAAGGCAGAGCGCCCTGCCAGTGGGCCGCTGTCCTGTCTGCCCCCGATTCACAGCCAGCCCCGGGCGATTGCCCTAGCGCGGAGTCCGGTGTCCGAAACAAGCCAACGCCGTCACTGGAGGGAAAGCAGGGAAACAGCGGCTTCTTACGCCACCCGCGGTGCCTGGACTCCACAAGCCAGCAGGAGTGCTGGCCTGGGCCCGCCTGGGCCGACGGCTCCCCCAGCCTACGCCACTGCCACGCACAGGCACAGCCGGCAGAGCCCGGAACCCGCCAAGGAAAACTCGCGGCAACCTCCTTGCTTGCAACAGGGCAGGACTCACTGAGCCCCTGGACGGGTCAGTCTGGGCAGACTGACTCCACACTACGGAGGCCCCGAGGCACGTCTGGGCTCTTGCTGTAGAGCAGACAGTGTGAGAAGCGGTGAATACATGCCCGGTGCCTGTCACGCCTGCTCGAGGAACGGAGGGGCCCGCGGAAAACAGGCCCCGCTGTCTACACCCGCACAAGCAGGTCACGTGGCAGTTCCCAGAGCGGTGGGTCCTGGGCTTTCACATTTTAATTTAGGAGAATCCAGTGACATTGCATGAAAGACTCCAATGTGTCAGAATAATAAAGGCAGAACTCTTGTTGGTGGACAGGTCGGGATCCTGAGGCCTCATCCTCTCAGCTCAACTCCTGCTCCTCCTCCTCCTCCCCCTGCTCCTCCTCTGCTCTCCCACCCCGTTTAGGGGCTGTGCTGGCAAATGGTTTCAGGAGCGCCGCCCCGGCTTTGACCGTCAGGGTGCTGGGAGAGCGGAATGGGTGGGAGCTGCGTGTGCATGTGTGTGTAGGTCAGCGGGTGGGTGGGGGATGGGGAGAGGATCTGTTTTAAGGAATCGGCTTATAGATGGTGGAGGCCACAGGAGTGGCGTCTGCAGGCCCGGGCGGTGGCTGCAGGACCGGCAGGGCTGGTGCTGCGGCGGGGCTGCAGGCCGCTTCTGGCAGACCCTCCTCTCCCTCGAGGGGCCGGTCTTGTCAGGCCTTCAGCCGGAGGGGCGGGGCCCAGCGGAGGGTCTCTGCCTTGCTCAACGTCTACCAACTTGAAAGCCAGTCTCGCCTCAACGCCGCCTTCTGGGCAGCACCCAGGTGCGTTTGCCCGGGCACCCGGGCGCTGCGGCCTGGCCACGCTGACACGGGAAGCTACCCGCCACGCGGACACGCCACAGAGCGTCACGGATACCCCAGATCCAGGCACTTTCTCGCGGGACACTCCTCGTGGGCTCGTAGCAGGCAGTCCCGGAGCCCTGGGAAACCGGGTGCTTCTCCCGGGAGTGTGGGGCGCAGCCGTCCGGCACCCTTCTCTTCTCCGACTCGGCCGGGGGCGGGGACGGTGTTGTGGGGGCCTCCCCTTTCGCCTGGTGACGGGTGTGCAAGAGGAAGAGCAGGGCAGGGGCATGGCGCTGCCGGACAGGAAACGCACGGTGAGGCTGAGCTCCCAGCAGCGAGGGTTGGAGTGTGCTCACGTGTCGCAGGACCGGTTCACACGTCTCCTGTCCCGTGGCTCTTTCCCGGCCGCCCAAAGCCAGGGCCCTCCCGTAGGCGCTCCTGGCACCTCTGCCGTCGGAGGAGTCTGTGTGGCGGGGCTGGCGTACGAGAGCAGGGACAAGTGACACGGACTTGAATCACTGCGTGTGCTGGGGGGCGGGGCCAGGCAGAGCGGGAGCCGACTGGGGGCTCTGGGAGCAGGAGGAATGATGTCACACGCCACCCGGGGGACGCACGTGACAACACGGCATTGGAATTCACAGCACAGCCACGGGCGGACTTGGGGAGAAGTGAACTCTGTTAACTCTTTGGCAATGAATTCGGAAATTTCTTAGAAGACGGAAGTCATCGCTATCACGTCACGAAGGCGTGGGAAAGCAGGATGAACCAATACTCGTAAAAGATATTGCAGGCCGGGCGCGGTGGCTCACGCCTGTAATCCCAGCACTCTGGGAAGCGGAGGCAGGCGGATTGCTCAAGGTCAGGAGTTCAAGATGAGCCTGAGCAAGAGTGAGACCCCGTCTCTACTAAAAAAAAAAAAAAAAAATAGAAGGAAATTAGCTGGACAACTAAAAAGTATATAGAAAAAATTAGCCGGGCATGGTGGCGCACGCCTGTAGTCCCAGCTACTCGGGGGAGGCTGAGGCAGGAGGATCGCTTGAGCCCAGGAGTTTGAGGTTGCTGTGAGCTAGGCTGACGCCACGGCACTCTAGCCCGGACAACACAGGGAGACTCTCTCTCTCAAAAAAAAAAAAAAAAAATTGGAAAGTGTGAAACATTTACCACTTGTAGAGCCTCCGCTGGACTGTGTATCAGCTACTCTTACTGGGTCAACGGTGTTTTTCTCAGATGTGACAATCCTACTGTGGAAATGCAAAAGAGCGTCCTTATTTTTAGGAACCAGTGCAGAAAAATCTAAGGGTGAAAATCATGTTAACCGTTTACGTCCGGGCGATTCAACAACAAAAGGGGGTTGACGTGGGCCGCACGGACACGACACGCAAAGCCCACGTAGAGCATCGACGGGGCGGCCGCGGTTAGGGGTGTTCGGCAAATCTTCCTCGGGCTTGAAAAAGGCTTAAAACGTTGCAAGGAGAAGGCGCAGAACTTTTCACAAAGGAGTTCCAGTTGGTCTTCAGAAAACAAATCCTTACGACAGAGTATTCCAGGCCATGGCAAGGCATGAACAGCATTCCTGTGAGCTTTACCGGGCTAGCGTGAGCTCCGCATCTGCCGCGATCCAGACTTCGAGTTCCTGAGCGGAGTTCACGGTTCCCGAGTGCCCGGCAGGGGTGACGGGGGCCAGGCCCAAAGGCGGCTGGTCTGGGCCGCCCGGAGCTTGCAGCGGGGAGAGCACAGGCCACGGTCGCCCCAGGATTAAAGTCACCAGGAAGGAGAGGAGCAGGGTGTGGCCGGAGGTCCCCAGGAGGCGGCTTTCCCCAGAGGGGTTAATTAGGATGAGGAGGGAGGAACCGTGCTCAGGGAGGGGCCCATCCTGGATGTGGGTCTGGCTGGGGCGGAAGAGGAGGGTGTGTGGAGGCTGGAATTATAGGCTGGCAGCGGCAGGCTGCATCCTGGCACGGCGTCCACGCCGGGGAGCCAGCGGGGGAGACCTGACCCAGCCGGGTTCGGGTTTTGCAGAGATGGCTAGAGCAAGTCCCGGAGACCCAGAGGGGATGTGGCCAGTGGTCCCACAAAGGTGGCTCGGCCGGGAAGGGGGCCGTTGTCAGGGAGGAAGCATTTCCCACCTCGCACAAGTACCTCTGAGAGGCCTGTAAGGTTTTTCAGCAGTGGAGAAAGAAACAGAGAGAAAGAGTGGGACCAAACCACATGGCTTTATTTAGTGCTCCCGGGCGAGGTTCTGGGGCCCCAAGAGAGGAGGGGCCCCAGAAGTCGCCACCGTTTGGAGGGGGTGAGGCCTCTTATGCCACTTGGGCCAGGCTAGGGATTTTTTTGGCCAGAAGAGCTGGGGCAACCTTTGGTGGTCATTGAGAAATAGGAGGGGCTGGAGGTATTTGTGGAATCTGGGAGCCAAAACTCTCTTATAGGGGTGTGGTAGTTCTCAGCAGAGCAGTCGTCCTTGGCGAGTCCTTGGTGGGTCTGGTCTCATGAGCCTTTTCTTTTTTGATCTAGGGAAGGGAGGGGGCCCACGACCAGCCTTACAATGCCCAGGATGGCAGGTGAGTGCTGCAGACACAGGTGGGCTGGGCACCCATTCCGCAGCTCTGCAGCTGGGGAGGACTGAGGCCTGGGAGACAAGGGGAGGAGAGGAGAAGGTGGGTGTAAACGCAAGTATCTGCATGAAGCCGGGGCTGAACCCAGCAGGGCGTCAAAAGAAAAGTGCATCCCAACCCCATGTGATTTACCGAAGGAATGTAAGGAGGTTCAGCCTTAGGAAAGAGATCTGTCACTGATTCCACTGATAAACTAAAATTGGAAACTGAGATCATATTAACTGATGTGCAAAAGCAGCAGCCACTCCCACTCTAAGTAAAAGATGAAAAGAAAAAGATTCTTCAGTGTGATAATGATTACCAACCCCGCCAGCCATTCCCATTGAAATCAGGAATGAAAAGAAGTCCACCGTGAAGGAAACTGATGAACTAAGTCACTATTTTCAACATTGTTTTGAAGACTGTAGTTCATGCTGTGGAATAAGAAAACAAATAAATTGGTATACAAATCAAAACAAAAGAGAGAAATTATTTTTATTTGCAGACAAGATTGGTTCGCCTAGAAAAATGAGACTCTAAAATCACATAGTAAATTTAATGTTACTAGATACAAGATAACTGTACAAAAAAATGAACCAGTTTTCTTTATACTAGTAATAAGTAATTACAAATGGAAATTGGGGGGGGGTATGTTCACAACAATGATGACATTATAAATAAATACATTTACAGGAATAACTTTACAGAAACAGTGCAGGGCCTCTATAGTCAAAGCGATAAAAAGGTTTTTTTTGAGAAACTTAATTCAAGATTGGAATAAACAGAGAAACATGCCATGTTCCTGAGTGGGGAGACTTTGTATCATAAAAATGTCCATCGTTCTCAAATTCATCCCTAAATGTATTACCATTCCGATAGGTTTTCCTACAGTGTTTTTTGCTTGTTTGTTTGATGTTGGTTTGGGAGGTGGAGATGGAAACCAATAGTTTTTAAAGTTCCCGTGGAAGAGTAAACATGTTAGAATCATTAAAACGTTTTTGCAAGGGGAGCTTGTTGTTAGAGACAAAGACCCTCAACACCCCTATGACTTGTCCTACGCATGGGCTTCGCCCTAGGAAAATTCCTAGGACAAAAACAACACCCCACCCTCCAGCTATAGCTCCGAAAAGAATGCAGAATGCGTTGGGGTGTGCTAACTGCAATTGTTCCCGACCACCTGCCAGGTTGGGGTTGAGTAATCAGTCACAAACCTGATACCGATAAGATACTGATTGGGGCTGATTAGCCCAAACCCAAGACTCACCGTCACCCCACTGCATTTTTTGTTTCTACTTCCTTGTTTCTGTATGCTTATAAAACCTACTAAGAATCTAAGTAAAGTAGACCTTGACAACCATTTTCTTGGTCTCGTTCCTTTCTCTCGCTCATCTCTTTCAGGCAGGGTCCCCCTTGACCCCCGCAAGTAACAGAAGGTCCCGCGGGCCGGGACAGCTTGTGTGTACATCCTTACCAGTGTACACACTTACTGTGAGCACTGTTGTCAGAATGACATAGTGCTGCCGAAGGGGCAGACAAAGAGATGAGCAGAACAGAGATGGATACATGGGGTCCAGGCGTGTGCCGGAGCCCAGGCCACCACACACGTGACATTTCCCGGTGGAGAGGAGGAGAAGGACCTGCACAGTGACTTTCTGGAAACAGAGTTACATTTGCTGCATTCCACATTCAAAATCACATCCCAGGTGGAACAGAGATCTGAACTTGAGCACACAACAGTAAATACATCTAAAGATTGTATTTTAAGGCTCGTGAGTCTTGGCCAGGTGCGGTGGCTCACACCTGTGATCCTAGCACTCTGGGAGGCCGAGGCGGGAGGATCGCTCATGGTCAGGAGTTTGAAACCAGCCTGAGCAAGAGCGAGACTCCGTCTCTACTATAAATAGAAAGAAATTAATTGGCCAACTGAAAATATATAGAAGAAATTAGCTGGGCATGGTGTCGAATGCCTGTAGTCCCAGCTACTCGCGAGGCTGAGGCAGGAGGATCGCTTGAGCCCAGGAGTTTGAGGTTGCTGTGAGCTAGGCTGATGCCACCGCACTCTAGTCTGGGCAACGGAGAGAAACTTTGTCTAAAAAAAAAAAAAAATTGTAAAACAAAAAAAAAAGACAAAAAAAGACTCGTAAGTGTTAAGGAGAATGCTGCTGACTAAATAAGTATTTTAAATACCTGGTGAAATGACAGGTAAGCAGCACTGAGAAAGGGGAGGTGACGGGAAGGGACGGGAGAAGGTATTTGCAGCCTTTTAGCGGACAAGGGGATAACGCCCTAGTATCCAAACAACTCTTCATGTGATGAGAAAAAATTATTATTCTCTTATTTAAATAACTTAATACGATCTTCTTATTAAATCGCTTTCAAAATGGAATTCTAACCGTGTTTCCCAGAGACAATCGGCTTCGCTTGTGCCTCTAGGTGAGTCAGTGGCTGACAGGACCCAGGGTGACAGGGGATGGGGAGCCCAGCCCCAGGGGGTCTGCCTGGCAGCAGGTGACCTTGGCAGTCAGAGGGTCAGGGTCAGGGTCATTTCCGGCCTCACCAAACACTCCCAAGTCTATGGAAACTCACCAAATGTGAAATGCGCTCTCTCTCTCTGTCTTTCCAGAGAACTTGGCAACCATGCTTACAACAATGGCTGCTAAACACCAAATTACGGTAGATCCCAGAGGAATTTTTGTGTCGTTAAATTATTAAAGCCCAGGCCAGGCGAGGTGGCTCACACCTGTAATCCTAGCACTCTGGGAGGCCGAGGCGGGAGGATTGCTCAAGGTCAAGAGTTCAAAACCAGCCTGAGCAACAGCAAGAACCACCCCCCCTTGCCCCCATCTCTACTAAAAAAAAAAAAAAAATAGAAAGAAATTAATTGGCCAACTAAAAATATATAGAAAAAATTAGCCAGGCACGGTGGTGTAAGCCTGTAGTCCCAGCTACTCGGGAGGCTGAGGCAGGAGGATTGCTTGAGCCCAGGAGTCTGAGGTTGCTGGAGCTGGAGGTTGCTGTGAACTAGGCTGATGCCACGGCACTCTAGTGGGGGGGGGGAGTCCGCCCCCGTGACCAGGCTCTGTTCCCTGGCTGGCCTGGGGAACAGGCCCCCGAGGACAAGTGGACACACTTCACAGGTGCCTTGGGCCAGACGGTGCTGTTCCTGCAGCCTGGCCCAGGGTGACCCACCTGCAGTGGCTTCTCTGATTCACCAAACTGCCTCCATCCCCAGCAGAACATGCGGCGACCCCCCACTCCTGCCAGTTGTCTCTGTTTCCCTTGAAGCAAAGTGGGTGACCTGCGCCAGGGTGTGGGTGGGGGACGTTCTTGGGTTGGGAGATCCTCTATTTTCCTGTTTGGAGGAGGAGTGAGCAGTCCCTGAAGTCCTTCCTGCTGGGCTTGCCGGGCCTGTGAATCCCGCCTCCCAGCAGCGGGAGGACTTCCCCAGCCCGCTTCCCGGAGCCAAGTTCGGACCGGGCGAGGTCTGGGCAGGTTCTGCGCAATCGCGCGGTAGCGCCGCTGCGTGCGTTTCTCTCCCTGGGTTCCGGGAGGCACCTCCACGAGACGTCGGTGCATTCCACGTGGGGATATGGTTTCCGCAGCAGCAGGAGCTCGGAGGAAACTGGGATGGAAAACTTTAAGCAGGTTCCTTTATGCCTGGGAGCTCCACGCGGGCAAGCTGACTGTGTGTCCCCGTGGGAGGGGGCGTGGAATCTGCCTACGCTGTCCCCGCTTTTTCTCCTTGAGCGTTCAGAGCTGGTGTGCCCTGGGTATGTAGTGGAAAGTGCCGCCTTAGGTAAATCACAGGTGCCCTTTGATTTACGGGGTGGTCCGCCATGCAGGGCTTCCTGGGCGCATTTCGCAGACGTGGAAGGTAAACCTCGGGGACTTTAAGTGACGCGTCCGGGGTCGCGCAGTCTAGAGAGGGGAGTGCTGTGCGTGGGCAGGACCCCGCTAGTGAGCGCTTGCTTGTCCCTGCCTATTACTCATAGTATTTATTACTGGGTCAAACGTAGCACGAGGACAACTTTCCCGGAAGGGTTCAAGGCAACATAATTTTGATTCTTTGAATCAAGATATCAGAACATGGTGCACAGGGCGGAGGGAAGGTAAAAACCTACCTCACAGGTACAGTGAACACTCCTGGGTGACGGGCACACCAACAGCCCTGACGCAGGCATCACAAAAGCTACCCACATCACGAGAACATGCGTGTCCCCTTCCTATTTTGAAATTTAAAAAAGAGGCACAATTTCCTTTTTATCAGCCAGTTGACGTTCAGCAAGAGACCTGGGTGCCAGAGGTCAGGGGGTCGTGGGGGTCGGCCGGGGTCCCCCTGATGCTGGTGGGTGTTGGCCTGCACAGGTGCTGCCTGTCCCCCCCGCCCCCCGGGATGTGGTCCCAAAGGCCACTAGGACCCCCCCCCCCCAACCGCTGGCCTGGGCTGGCCCTGGCCCTGTACAAAGTCCTCACCAGTTAGGAGGGAACTGCAGCCCTGTTCATGCCATTTGAGCGCGACCTTCTACGCTCCGGCCAGGCTTTCCCGCTTTCTTGGGGACCTGCCCTGTCTGTCCTTTTGTCAGGTTCAGGTTATAACGGATTGTGCCCTATGTGGGGTTCACAGCTGCAGGACCAGCGGGGTGTCCCCCCCAGCCAGCAGGTGCCTCGGGAGAGGGGAGAGTGGCTTGTAATAGGAACCTTGTCAGGCTGTTCTGCAGCACCTGTTATCACGGGCCAGCCGGAGCCTGATAGCTATGGGACGCTGTGAATTACCATCTATGGGGGGGATGGGAGCAGGAGAGAGGCTCTCTCCAGCCACAGGGCTTGTTTTCATGGAAAGCACCTGCGCGGCTCCCTCCCCTCCCCTCTCCTCCCTCTCCTCCCCCTCCCTTCCCCTCTCTGTCTGTCTGTCTGTCTCTCTCCGCAGGCATCTTCTGTGTCCAGCGGCGCAGGCCTCTGCGCTGGGGCTTTACTTCCGAAACCAGCAAAACTCTGCATTTTGGGGCCTATGACAGGGACCCGTGAGCCAGGACAGCTGCTGGGCCTGGGTCTCGGGGTCTCTGCACCTCTAAGTCAGCCAGCACCGGCTGCCTCTCAGATACTTCGAGATTTGGTGTTGTTTGGAGCGGGTAGTGAGACCGGGTATATGTTTAATTTAAAGAATACTCGTATTTAATAGCTGTCCCGCCTCCACCGGCATTTCATGTCAGTGGCAGTGTTGAGAGCTCCGGCCCCGGGGGGCCCCCAACTTTGGACGGAGCCCCGTGGCTGCCCAGGGCGCCCGCACCCCTCTCCCTCTCATTAGCTGTTCCCTTTAAGGACCGACTTCCCTCCACAGGGAAATTCCTGAAACCAACAGTTGACAAACCCACACACCCTGGGGAGGGCTGGGCGCCGGATAAAAGCCCTCCGCGGTAGCCCGGCCCCTCCTGGGGACGCCGCCTCCTGCTGGGACCCAGCACAGCGCTGGGGACGACACTGCGGCCTGACCAGCCTGCAGCCAGCCCCGAAAGGCAGCAGCCCGCGGACCTTAGCGAGGAAAACAGGTTTTCTAAGTTTTTCTGGTTTGTTCTCAGGGCTCCACTGAGCGATCTATTTCTGACTTTCCTTTTGGAAACTGCGCTGTTGCCAATGACTAATCCCAGCCCGTGCTGAGATTATTATCACCTGTCACCTGCGTGGCATGGAAATGAAGAGATAAACCCGAGGCTGCTGCAGCCCCAGCCTGCCAGGGCCACCTGCCTCCCTCCGAGAGGGAACCGGAGGGCTCAGCGCAGCCGCCGGAGCCACCTATGTCCTCGCCGCTGGCATGTGGCCATCCCAGTGACCACCCCGGGGAGGCTGCCCCGGGAACCGCTGGCCCTGGTGTCTAGGGCGCAGCTGCCTCCCTGCGGGCGGAGAGGACCCTGCATGGAGATTGCGCCCCGCGCCCCTCATGTCTGCCCTGCTGACACTCTGTGTCCTGCTCCTGCCCCTGGCAGCCCCCGGCCACGGCGCCCAGCCCTGGGAACCCTGCACAGGTAAGGTGGCGACAGGGGGGAACGGAGGGCAGGGGTACCTGGCGGTGGAGCTGGGAGGGGTGTCAAGGAGCGAACGCTGCTTTTTAACGCCGCCGCTGATTCTGGTTGCCATGCCAGAGGACGCTTGCTTTCGGAGGACAGCAGTTAGCACCCCGGGGAGACGGGCAGAGGCGGGAGGGGCAGGGCAGGGAGGATTAAAGCGCCGCCAGGCAATCACAATAGAAATGCCAGCAAGCTGGCAGGGCGCGACTGAGTTTCAAAGAGTTAACCAGCAGCGATCAGAGGCCTTCCACAAGTACTTACCTGCTTGGCCTCCCGGGGAAAGGCCTTACACCTGCTTTAGGAATGAAGTCGCAGCAGCCCTGGCAGGTCGCTTTCCTCACCCAGTGCAGAGACACCCTGGCCTGCTCAGAGCAGGCAGAGGGCCACCCGGCCTGTTCTGTCCCTACGTGAATGCAAACGAGAGGTGTGAAACACGCGCACAGCCCCCGACACCCAGCACCTGAGCCAGCCGGGGCCTTTTAAGGCTGAGGCCCCCCCCCTCCCAGGCAGGCAGAGAGCTGTGGCTCCCCCGTGGCCACAGCAAAGCCAAGAGATTTTGTTCCCGCTGTTTTAGAAAGGCCAGTTTGACTTGCCAATGACCATGGCACGCTGAGATTTTTCTAGAGTGTCTACCGAGAGATTTTACTTATCAAACCAGAACTGAAAAACCAAAGTAACAGGAAACTAGACCCGAAAGCCAGAAACCCGGTCGCAGGACAGCCAGTGGGCGATGCGAGTGCTCAGGACCTCGCCGAAAGATGGGGGCAGTGTGGTCGTGAGAGGGGGGATGAGGAGGGGGCTTGATTCAGGGTTCTGGTTCCGTTTGCAAACCATGCATCCTTGGTTCCCAGGAATCGTCTGGGTCCTTTCCAGGCCCGGGCTGTGTAGCTCTTCTCTCTGATGGCGCTTGCTTCCCGATGACATGAGCAGGGAGTGGGCCAGGAGGATGCAAGTTTGGGACACTGACCCACGTGGGTGTCGTCGGGGGGGGGGGGGGTCCGCAAATGTCCCTGGCCAGCCAGGAGCAGCAAGGCTGCAACCCACAGCAGCCCCCCAGGCGGGCGGGCGGCAGGAGGCCCTGGGAGCTGGGAAGGGACAGACCCGCCTGCTCCTTGGGCTCGGGGCAGCTGCACCTGCCCCAGCGACCGCTGCCTCGGAACAGGAGATTATGCAAACAACGCATGAGCCAGGCAACCACTGCCAAGCAAAATCCCCTGGCTTCACGCGATCAAAGGCCAGTGCCAGCCGCACCCCCCCTCCCGCCCCTGCACAGGGACCCCAGGGCAGCGAGGAGCCAAGAGCCGTTGTCCTCAGCACCCGGCGGTCCTCCCTGGTTTGGGGATGAGTCACAAACATGTATTTTCATGTTCCCTTCGGTGCTGGGAACAGAATCGACCTGCACAGTAATAATAAAGGTTATTTATAAAGCCCGCCCCCTCTCCCCTGCAGGTACGTTGCAAATAGTTAAAAGATGACCCAGTTATTAATACCATGCACTAGAGAAGAAAGATAAAAGTCAAGTAAATAATACTGAGCTACATTTGGAATGCTCCCAAGAGACTTGCATAATGGCCAGCAAGGGTTTCAGACTGTTTGAAAGCTCACGTCGGTTGTGTGCGGTTTGGAAAGTGCATGCACCTTGCTGAGGGGCTGTGTGCATGCCGGGCCGCGCTCCGCTCCCCTGGGGCCTAGGCTGCCCGCTGTCAGGTTTCTGAGTCCTGGCCCCCAAGGCCATGACCAGGGACGGCTGGTGCAGAGGCTCGGTCGGCCGTCGTGAGGCTTGGGGGTTTGGGTCCACCTTGGGCGCCCACACCCTTCCCCTGGAGGTGCCGGGGGACAAAGGGACCTGCTCCGATTTCCAGCACTCACTCCCATCTCTCCCTCTGCCCTGCTCAGACGTCTTGCTAGTAAGCAGCTTGCAAATCGGGTGACTGACAGGCCAGTGGGGAGACTGTGGGCGGGGATTGTCAGGTGTCCCCAGCCCATCGGGGAGCAGATGGGAGAGATGCATCTTCACACGCCCTTTGGGAGCTGGGAGTCTGAGAGGTGGCAGGGAGGCCAGTGGCCGGGAGTTGCGACAACTCGAGGCCAGGGTGCTTGGGTGGGAAGAGAGTACTGGACAGTCCAGGAGGCTTGAGGGCGGGCCTGGTGGGGACTCTTTGCCCGGCTCCAGTAGGAACCAGAAGGCAGGAGCTGCGTCTTGTCTCTGCATGGCGGAGGTGGGCATGGAGGCTGGGAGAGGCCCTGGGGAGGGGTGACCAGGTTGACACAGGTGCAGGGTATTGCACGAGGCCCACCCACTAAGTGACCAGCATACTGATGAGCCCAGGCTGCTAACTGCTGGCCCCTCTCACGGGTGGGCCGTGTGGCCAGTTTGCTCATGGGGAAACTGAGGCTGAACTAAATGTCTGGTCCCAACTCTGCTGGACCCTGTGCTGGGGGGCAGGGCTGGATGCTGGTTCCCTGCACAGGTGCGTCTATAGGCGGGTCAGGTGTCATCTTTGAAAGCCATGGTCCCGGGAGGCGGTGGGCATGAAGGAGGCTTCCTTGGGTCCAGAAGGTGGAAGCAGGGGCTGGGGGCACACTGGTGGGGTCTCAGGGCCTGCATGGGGTGGGCTCCCCCAGGCTGGTGTGGCAGGCAGGATTCTGGGACGAAGTGCCTTTTTAGGAGCTGCGGCATCACCTTAAGCTGTGGGGCAGCCGGGTGCTTATAGGCAGAGGCTGATCCCAGAACGGACCCAGCCTTGACCCAGGCAGGCAACCCGGGCTGGCAGGAAGGTGGGAGGGCGACTGCTGAGACCCATAGAGGTCTCCCAGCCGTGAGCTGCACGGCTGTGCAGTGTGAGCCCAGATGTGCCCAGCAGAGTGGCCTCCTTCCAGGCAGGGGCACTCATGGGAGCGGGTGAGGGCTGCCGGTGAGTCCGGGCGGGGGATAGAAAGTCCCTGTCATCTATCCACCTAGACCTGGCTTTGTGGCACCCCCACTCAGAGTGCCTGGCGTCAGCCTGTGGACAGGACACCAAGGCAGAGGGGTTCTTGGGAGTCATCTGGGACCTCTTGACCCAGGGGCTGGCAAGGGCTGGCTCTGGGGCGCTGGGCGGAGAGGGGGTGTGGGGACTCCACCGGGGAGGTACAGCGGCCACGGGCCAGAGGACCTGCCCACCAGAGCTTGCAAGCCAGTCAAACCGCAGCTCTGCCTGGAGCCAAGTGCGGGCTGTGGCCCCCAACCCCGGGCGGGAGGGGCGGAGTCCTGGAGGAGCAACATTGCGGGTGGGGTGACTGCAGGGCCAGGCTTTCAGCAGGCGGGAGGGACCCCTGGGCTAAGTGTGGCAGGGGATGCGTGGTCAGTCCTCTGGGCCTGGCAGCCAGCTGGATTAACCCAGGAGGTAGATTAAGAACTGAGGGGACATAGGGGACAGATTTGCGTTTCAAAAGTTCCCTGCCCACGGCAGCCTCCCTCGCAATGGGGGTTGGGGGTGGGGAAGGGACTTCTAGCCCACCCTTCCCCCTCTGCTGCTGCTCCAGGTTTTCTTCAACCGACCTTTGCCCTTGGACTTGAGGGTCGGTGCCTGAGGGAGCATGCGTCCATGGCGAGGTCCCCAGACAACTTGGCTGCGCACGTGGTGCACGACTAACGCCCTGTAAACGCTGAAGGACGCCAGTGTTACCACACCGCTCTGTCCCACCCAGAGGGGAGCGGGAGCCTGCGCTGGGGGCCGGGGGCGCAAGGACGGGACCCGCCTCTCTGGGCGCCACCCCTATACCCAAAGGCACAGCGGGCCACACGGCATGCGCCCTGAGGGAAGGCTGCTCAGTCCCGGTCTCCTGGGGTGGTGGCGGTCTCCTGGGGTGGTGGCAGGGTGGAGGTGAAGGCTGCGCCATCCTGGGGGTGGTGGGGTGGAGGTCAAGGCTGCGTGGCCGCGACGGTCGCCCAATGCACGAGGACACTCCCGGCGCCGCTTCGCTTTGGTTCGTGTGACCGGTCCTGCCCTGCGGAGGGCAGGGGCTGGGCGACCTGTGCTGCAGGGGCCCCCACGGCGCCCCCACCGTCTTTGCCGCCCCCAGGCGTCCGCGCCACGCTGCCCCGGGCCGCACATGACGCCCATGCCCCGTGGGTTTGTAAAGCGCTCAGCCTGGGGGGCGGCGTTTCCCGCGGAAGGAGCAGAAGGGGACATCACTGTGAGGCGGCCCGCATGCACCCCGCGCTGATGCGCTCAGGGGCAAACCTCAACCAGCAGGCGGCATCCGGCAGGCCCGGACGCAGAGCGGGACCCGGGATGCCCTTCCCGCCCCTGCTCCCGCCACACTCTCGCCCCCTCCACCCCCACCCCTCCTGGCCCCTTGCGCCCTCCAGCCCTCCCCGTCTTCTCAGGTGGATTCGGGCTCTGGCTCGGGTGGGACCGCAGCTCTGGGCGGGGGCAGAGGCGGGAGGCGCCCGCTTCCCTCCCCGCCAGGAGCCCCCGGAATCCTGTCGGGGGCGTTCGCCCAGCCTCCCCGCTCCCACCGATAAGTGGGGTCCAACCCGTCTACACCGATACCCCATGTGGGCGCGGGGCTGGGGGTAGTTGGACGTGATCTGAAAGCCGATATTTTCCGGTGGGTTTTTGTCCTCTGAGGGACTCGGGGTGGGGGTGGGGGACCCCTCTGTAAAGGGCTCGCTTTTCGCCCCACCCCCGGTCTGGCTTGGGCAGTTTGGCGTGGTGGGGACTGCGTAGGGGGCTCCGGCACAGCCTCTCCCGTGGGCGTCCGCGGCGCTGCGGGGGTGGGGACCCGGATCCGTCTGCAGCCACCCAGCCCCCTCCTCGCTGGCCTCCCCCGGCCGCCAGGGCTGGACCTGCCGCCTGTAGGGGGAGGGGCCGCCGCCTCTGCGAAATGGGCGACGTCTGCGCGGTGGCGCTGGGAAGCCTTTGGGATGAGCAGGGCGCTCACCGGGCACGGGGACGCTGGGCGCACGGCGGCCCGCGTGTGGCGTGTGTACGTGTGCGCGCCTCCTGTTGACGCACACGTGCACCCCGAGGGTCGCCGGAGCATGGCCTCTCTTTCTCTGTCGGTGTCTCCCGAGCCCTCTCCCGGGGCCTGGTGTCTGTGGGGGTTGGGGGGAGGGCGCTCCCCAGCCCCACCCAGCCGGCACCTGCGCGGGCGGGCGCTCAGGGAAGACCGTGGGGACCCTGTGCCAGTGCCCCGCTCTCCTCGCTTTGCTCTGCATCTCGGGTCAGGCCTGAGCTTGGGGCGCGCCAGGGAAGGGTCACCAGTCGTTGGGGACAGGCCGCTGCTGATGTCCTTTAGAACAGGGCAGAGCTTCCAGGCCGGTCCGCGTTTCGGGCAGGCGTTCTGTGCCCTGGGCTTTCTGCAACTACGGAGCTGTGAACCGGGTGAGAGGCGCTGCGTCTTTGTGGCCCCAGTGTGGGGTGTGGACAGCGCCTGGGACATCGCTAGGGAAGCCCCCACTCCCCGTTCCTGCTTAGCTAATGCCTAAGTGGAAAAGCCAGTCTCTACGTCATTTGTGGGCTGTTTTTTTTTTTTTTTTTTGAGATAGGATCTGGCTGTCACCCCAGCTAGAATGTTGTGGTGTCCTCATAACTCATAGCAGCCTCCAACTCCTGAGCTCAAGTGATCCTCCTGCCTCAGCCTCCTGAGTAGCTGGGACTCCAGGCAGGCCACCACACCTGGCTAATTTTTCTGTTTTCTTTGTAGACATGGGTCTCGCTTCAGTTCAGGCTGGTCTTGAACTCCTGGCCTGAAGCGATCCTCCCGCCTCGGCCTCCCAGAGTGCTGGGATTACAGGCATGAGCCACCGCGCCCGGCCATCATTTGTTTTTTGAATTGTCTTGGCAGCTATTTTTAATATTTCTACACAGTTGTCTCCTTGTACATCGTATGCATTTAAGATTTCTGAGAAGGATCGGGTAGGTTTTACCAGCCAGCCAGAGGCCCCGTGGCTCTCTGGGATGGGAGATGATCTTGGCCAGAGGGAGGCGGGCACACCTTAGGCAGGGAGAACTCCCCCTGGCAGGCCGCAGAGGCGAGTGCCAGAGATTCTTTGGCCCTAAGAGCAGGGAGCTGGGAAGTGATCTCTCTGCTCCTCTTCCACAGTAGGGTCCCCCAGGACAGTCGTGGCGAGGAGGCAGGTCACCCCAGGGAAGCAGGGGTCAGGACCCCCACCTGCCTGGGCAGCCCAGAGCGTGGGGGTGGGGCGGTGGTAGGGCCTGGTCTGTCTGCACCATTTACACCAGCCCGGTTCTGATCCCGCCCACTCTGCACCCAGGCTCTCTGGGACCCCTCTGGGGGCGGCACTGGGCAAGCTGGCCCGGCTCAGGTGTGCTCTGAGGGTCTGGGGCACGTCTGTGCTGCACTTGTCGGGCTCCTGGGGTGGTGGCCGGTGGACCTCACTTGCTCCCACCCTACTGCAGCCACCCTGAGCCACAGCAGGGGCTCAGGAGCAGGGGGGGGCGGCTCTGCCGTCATCGTGGAGGCAGGGAACAGCAGGCCAGGAAGTGGGTCTGGTGGGATAAGGGCTGGCATGGTCTTGGGATTGGGGATTGGGAAACAGGGGACCCCATCCTGAATGGCCCAAGGACGCACCCTCCACCAGTGCCAGCCTGGCCGTGGGGTCCCGCGGCCACTACCCTCCGGCATCTTTCCCCTTGACCTCGCCACACCCGGGCTGCACCTGGGCCTCGGAGGCGTCTCGTTGGCCTTTGTAGGCACAGCCAGATGGGTTTGACATTCGAGGGAAATCTGGGGTCCAGGGGGGAAGTGGTCTCCTCCCCTCTGCCCCGTGGGGCCCCGCCCGGCTGAGATTTCCTCAAACCGAGCAAGGACAGGAGGCTGGGGGTAGCAGGGCTCTCCTGCCAAGGAGCTCTCTGGCCAGGTGGCCATTGGCCAGATGTGCCACCAGAGAGGTCACCCCTTGAGTTCTGGACTGGAAGCACAGCCACCCCGATCCAGGAGCCGGGGGCTGTGGGGACACCTGGGGCCTGGGAACTCAACTCAACTCCCTTGGAAATGCTTCCAAGACAGGCTTGTCCCCAGGGCTGCGGAAGCCAGCGTTAGGTAGGGGCGAGGGGCTGAAGGAGAGGGAGATCTAGCACCAGGCGAGAGAGCGCTTGGGGCAAGAAAGGTGCGTTTATTAATTGTGCATGACACACGTGGGGCAAGGGGGGCCTGAGGGCCGGAGGAGACGGGCACAGAGGTGGCCGGGGACCACCTGAGGCTGTGGGAACAGCTGGGGTCGTGGCTGCAGGTAGCAGCCTGGGAGCCCCGCTCAGCCGTAGGCGGGGCGGTCTCACGTCCATCGGGGCCTGGGGTGGAGGTGGCAGGCGCAGAGGCCGGGGCTGTTGGCTGTGAGGTCAGCTGACTTCACGCTGAGACGGGCGCCAAGGCTGGTGCTGGGCGGGATCCTGAGGGCAGCTGAGAGGGGGGCATGGCCCATGTGCCCACGGGCTCTGATGACGCGCCCCTCAGCAGCTGGACCCCTGCCCCGAGGAGAGGCCACAGCAGGCCAGGCGGGGGCAGGCAGGGCGGCAGAGGAGGGACACGCAGGAGGCTGGGCGGGGACAGGTGGGGCGGCAGAGGAGGGACACGCAGGAGGCCGGGCGGGGACAGGTGGGGCGGCAGAGAAGGGACATGCAGGAGGCCGGGCGGTAGCAGCTGGGCTGGCAGGAGGAGGTGGGGGCACAGCAGGCAGGTCTGCACACGGGGCGGCAGAGGAGGGACACGCAGGAGGAGGGTCTGCAGCAGGACGGCTGGCAGGGGGAGGGGGTGCAGCAAGCCGGCTGGCAGCTAGACTGCTGGCAGCACGAAGAGGAAGTGCCAGTGCAGACAGGCTCACAGCACACGGGCTTGCAGCACACGGGCACACAGCAGGACGGCTGGCAGGGGGACGGGGTGCAGCAAGCCGGCTGGCAGCTAGACTGCTGACAGCATGAGGAGGCGGCCTCACAGCACACGGGCTTGCAACACACAGGTTTGCAGCACAGGGGCACACAGCAAGACGGCTGGCAGGGGGAGGAGGTGCAGCAAGCCGGCTGGCAGCTAGACTGCTGGCCGCACAAAGAGGAAGCCCCAGAGCACACGGGCTCACAGCACACGGGCTTGCAGCACACGGGCACACAGCAGGACGGCTGGCAGCTAGACTGCGGGCAGCACGAAGAGGAGGCCCCAGAGCACACGGGCACACAGCACACGGGCACACAGCAGGACGGCTGGCAGGGGGAGGGGGTGCAGCAAGCCGGCTGGCAGCTGGACTGCGGGCAGCACGAGGGCGTGCAGGCGCTGGTGCAGACGGGCTGGCAGGGGCTGCAGACCAGGCTCAGGCAGGCGGCTGGGGCGCAGCAGCTGGGGGCGCAGCAGGGGGGCTCGCAGCAGCTCTCTGGGCAGTCGTCCCCCTGCCAGGAGTCGGGGCAGGAGTCGCAGGAACCGGGCAGGCAGACGCGGCTGCCGTAGCTCAGGTCGCTGGAGCAGACGGACACGGCGGACGCGGCCATGCTGGGGCTGAGCTGGGAGGGTTGAGTGGGTGAGTGTGGGGTGAGTGAGCAGGTGAGTGTGTGGGGTGCTCGGCGCTGTCAGCCTTTATACCCCTCCCGCCCTTGTTGTCCCAGCCCCAAGCCGCCCCTTCCTTGTTGCTGAGCGCCGGGCCAGCCCGTCATCAGATGTTTGTTTGCCTGTGATGTTGTCCGGCTCATAAACTCCTGGCACGTCTGGGCTGTGGCCCGTCCCATGGGGTCCCCTGGGGGCAGGAGGGGGGTGGGGGTGACCCAGCAGGGGTGTGGGGCACTGAGGGACACAGGGTCGGGTGGGTGGGACGTGCCTTGGGCCGTCCACGGTGAGCTGGGGCCCCGTCCTGCCACTGGCCCGGCAGCCCCTGACACTGGGTCTCCCTGTTGAGCCCCAGGACACCGGCTCTCCCTGCTGAGCGGGGTCAGAGCCCAACAGGGAGAAGAAGGGCCAGGAGACCGGTCCGCCTGGCTATGGCTTCCCTGAGCCCACTAGGCCTACAGGTGGCGGGGCTGGGGATGGGGCTGGGCTCAGATCCCGGAGGAGAGTTCCGAACCCGTCTGTGTGGGGCTGTGGTTTCGCTCTACTCTCCAGACCAGAGCTGTCTGCTGCGCCTCAGTACAGATGCTCAGTCCCGCCACCGACGTGTCTGCAGGGCGTCCTGCTGCTCCTGCCCCTCGTTGCCTGGTGTTCCCAGCTCTGATCTGCAAAGGCGGACTCCGCGTGGGCCCGGCCTGCCCCTCAGGCTCCAGAGATCTAATAGTGCCTGGCACAGGGAAGATTGTTAATAAATATCAGCTGAAAAACATAAACCTTTCCAGGGAAGTCATTGAATGACAATTTCAAGTTCTGAACATGGGTCCAACGTGCCACCTTTCTCTTACGCTGCGTAGAGCGCTCTGTGGTGCTCTGTTCCATGTGTGGGGAGGTGACTTGTGTCAGACCAGCCGTCCAGCCGAGAACTATCAGGAAACCTGGTGGCAGAAGGTATAGCTGAGTGACAGCATCCCCATTGGAAGGAAAGTGCACAAACTGTGGGTTTGCTGAAGGCAGCCGCCAATTCACGGGTCACAGCCGGTAGGCCGAGGGGCTGAGCAGAGCTTGAAAGTCGTCTCGTGGAATCGGAAGACACAAACCCACAGCACAGCCCCCGACCAGGCAGAGGATCTGGGAAGGAGCCCAGGCTTTCGGTCGGGAGCACTGAGGTGAGCACAGGGGTGCTCCCTAGGACGGAGGGCAAACCAGGACCAAACCTGGGCCCCACCTGGCATCGGTTCCCGTGGAACTCGGTCTGCCCAGGACCTACTGCCTGTCAGGGGCAGAAGCGATCTCCTCTGGAACCAGGTCCCATCAACAGAGACCGGAGTGATCTCACGGTTTTCACGTGCAAAGTCGGACATTCAGTCAAAACTACTAGGCACACTAGAAGACAAGACCGATTGGAGAAAAAGCAAACACTCGGAACAGCCCTACAGGAGATCTAGGCATGAGAACTGGCAAATGTGGATTTAAAGAAACTGTGATTAATTTGTTCAAGAAAATAGAGGACAAGGTGGAGAATTTTAGCGGCAAACTGGATTTATGAACCAGAATGCAAGAGCAGTTCTGGACGGGAAGAGCACAGGAACTGAAGTTAACTTAATAGATTAGTTTAACAGCGTATCAGGCAAAACCATAAGCAGACTCGTGAGGGAATAGCAAGACTGAGCACAGCGAGGGGGAGAAAAGGGTTAAAGTACATTTAGTGGAGCAGTAAACATAAGGGACACGTGGTGAAAAGATGGTTTGAATCCTAGAAGGAGAGAATGTGGTAGGGGTAGTAAAATATTTGAAGATATAATGGAGGAGGAATTTAAATTGATGAAAGACTCATAGATGCAAAGGCATTTAAGAATCTTTAGCACAATAAATACAAAGAAAACCACATCTGGGCACATTTGGGCCCCTGTGTGCCCACAGAGCCCGGCTGAGACCCCCCACGGTCCCTAAGATGAAGTGTGGGAGGCATCGCTGCCCAGGTCACGGGGTGCAGGGAGGGTGTAGAGGAGGGAGCTGTGGCCCTGGCGTCCTCCCTGTCTCCCTTGCACGGAGCTAAGACACCCCCAGGAGGCCTCCCTCCTGCCCTCTGGCCTGCACATGTTCTCACGCTGTCCCGGGCGTCCTCCACCTTCACCACCGCGACCCTCCCTTCCCCGCCGGCCCCCACCCACCCTGCCCAGCAGGCAGGACCTCTGGAAGCCGTGTCTCAGTTCTCTCTGTGGGTCCCAGTGGTGCCCGTGCGGGAGCAGAGGTGTCACTGAGCATCCCTGAGTGTAGGAGCCCAGGACGCCCAAACCTTCCCGAGCGGAGAGCTCCGGGGCGCTGGGCCAGCTGCTGCTGTGTCTCCCCTACCTCCCAGCTCCCAGCAAAGCTGCAGGTCCTGCCGCCCTGGGACAGCCCACCTGGGACCAGAGGAGCTGCTTTTGCCCACAGTGGGGGGCTCTGGCCTGAGCCCAGGTGGTGCCCAAGGGACTTGAGCACAGCTGGACCCCACAGACCTGGGGGCCGGCTGGACGGGCAGATTTTAGTTCTATCCCATTGGCCTGTATGGCCGTCCTAATGTCAGTACCGCACTGTTTTGATTACTGTAGTTTTCTCATAAGTTTTGAAATTGGGAAGTGTGAATCCTCCAACTTTGTTCTTCTTTATCAAGGTTGTTTTGGCCATTCTGGGACCCTACAATCCATGTGAGTTTGAGGATCAGCCTTTTCATTTTTGGAGAAAAGACTGGTGGAATTTGATAAGGACGGTATTGAATCTGGAGATTGCTTTTGGCAGTACTGACATCTTAACAATAGTGAGTCTTCTAATCTGTAGCATGGGATTTTTCCATTTATTAATATCTAGGTCTTTAACTCTTTCAGCAATGTTTTTTTTTTTTTTTTTTTTTGAGACAGAGTCTCGCTTTGTTGCCCAGGCTAGAGTGAGTGCCGTGGCGTCAGCCTAGCTCACAGCAACCTCAAACTCCTGGGCTCAAGTGATCCTTCTGCCTCAGCCTCCCGGGTAGCTGGGACTACAGGCATGCACCACCATGCCCGGCTAATTTTTTTATATATGTATCAGTTGGCCAATTAATTTCTTTCTATTTATAGTAGAGACGGGGTCTCGCTCTTGCTCAGGCTGGTTTTGAACTCCTGACCTTGAGCAATCCGCCCGCCTCGGCCTCCCAAGAGCTAGGATTACAGGCGTGAGCCACAGCGCCTGGCCTCAGCAATGTTTTATAGTTGTCAGTGTATGGGTCTTTCACCCCTTGGTTATATTTATTCCTAGGCATTTCATTCTTTTGGATGACATTGTAAATGAAGTTGTTTTCTCGATTTCCTTTTCAGATGGTTTGTTGCTGGTGTATGGAAACACATGATTTTTGTGTGTTGATTTTGACCCTAAAACTTTGCTGAATTCTCTAATCAAAGCTCTAGTAGCTTTCTGATGGATTCTTGGGGATTCTCAATATACAGGATCATGTCACCTGTGAATAGGGATAATTTTACTTCTTTCTTTCCCATTTTGATGGCTTTTATTTCTTTTTCTTGTCTAATAGCTCTGGCTAGAACTTCCAGTACAATGTTGAATAGCAGCAGTGAGAACAAATGTCCTGTCTTGGTTCTGACCTTGGGGGAAGCCTTTGTTCTTTTACCATGGAGCATGATGCTAGCTGTGGGCTTTTCATATATGCCTTTTATCGTGTTGAGAAAATTCCCTTCTACTCCTGGTTTTCTGAGTGTTTTTATCATGAAATGGTGTTAGATTTTGTCAAAGCCTTTCTGTGTTAATTGAGATCATGTGGTTTATTCCCCTTAATCCTGTTAATATGGTATTTTATTAATACATTGATTATTTTTTTTCAACTTGGTTTTCAGCTGATGATTGATTGTGTTTACTGTTGAACTATCTTTGCATTCCTGGGATAAATCTCACTTAATCATGGTGTAAAATCTTTTTGATATGCTGTCGGATTTGGTGTGCTAACATTTTGTGGAGGATTTTTATATCTATATTCGTAAGATATGTTGGTCTATTATTTTCTTTTCTTTTGATGTCTTGTATGAGTTTATATCAGGGTAATGCTGGCCTCATAGAATGAATTAGGAAGCATTCCTTCTAATTTCTGGAGGAATTTGAGAAAGTTTTGTGTTAATTCTTTCAATATTTGATAGAACTCACCAGTAAAGCCATCTTGTCCTGGGATTTTCTTTCTTGGGAGGTTTTTGGTTAATAATTCAGTCTCTTGGGCCAGGTGTGGTGGCTATGCCTATAATCCTAGCACTCTGGGAGGCCAAGGCAGGCAGATCACTCAGGGTCAGGAGTTCGAAACCAGCCTGAGCAAGAGTGAGACACTGTCTCTACTAAAAAAAATAGAAAGAAATTAATTGGCCAACTAAAAATATATAGAAAAAATTAGCCAGGCATGGTGGCGTATACTGTAGTCCCAGCTACTCTGGAGGCTGAGGCAGGAGGATCGCTTGAGCCCAGGAGTTTGAGGTTGCTATGAGCTAGGCTGACGCCATAGCACTCTAGCCCAGGCAACAGAGTGAGACTCTATCTCAAAACAAAACAAAAATAAATAATTTAGTCTCTTTACTTGTTATAGATCTGTTGGTATTTTGCTTTCTTTTTAGTCAGTTTAGATAGTTTGTGTTTATGGACATTTTTTATTCTAGGTTATCTAATTCACTGGCTTACAGTTGTCCATGGTATCCTCCTACAATCTTTTTTAGGTTGATAGTAATGTCTTACGTTTCCTCTATAGTTTCAGTTATATTTGCACCTCCTCTCTTCTTTCCTTTGTCAGTCTGGCTAAAGGGCTGTTTTATATTTTCAAAAACTCAACCTTTGGTTTCGTGAATTCTGTGCTGTTTTTCTGTTTCCTATTTCGCTTGTCCCTGCTCTGTTCTTTATCATGTCCTCCCTCCTCTGCTGTGGGCTTAGCTTGTTCTTCTTGTTCTAGTTCCACAAAGCGTCAAGTTAGGTCTCTGGGTTGAGATTTTTTTTTCTCTCTCTCTTTTTTTTTTTTTTTTTGTTGCAAAATATGCTTTATTTTTTTCACATATTACAAGGAGACAGCTAGTGAAGTAACCATGGACATTTAAGGAATGAATACTTGCATCCTGAAAACATTCTGAAATTGTCCCATGTAACTACTATTTTGTCTCTGTGTAGCATGCTATATAAAAGCTAAAGTTGATATGCAAGGACAGAAATCACTAATTTAATCAATATTTAAATTCTCTTTTAATTGACTCTATTTTGGCTAATATTTTCGTATGCTGAGAATTACAATCAAACTAAAGGAAAATTCAGTCATTGACATGGAAATGTACTCAACTTCTGGCTTTGGCTTTGTTTCTGGCTTTAAGCAGTTTAGTGAATTGGAACTCTTCTGAACTAAGGACCTGACACTAATGATAGCATGATAAAGAAAAAATGTAAAAGGTTACTAAGAAATAGCTGCTCTTCAGAAGGTTCAATCTTTTCTCTCTTTTTAATGTGGCGTTTACAGCCTGAACTTTCCCTGTGCTCATTCCCTTCCTCCTTGTGTCCTGTTGTAATGTTAATTCGTCTCTGAGTGTTTTCTAATTTCCCTTGTGATTTCTTCTTTGATGTGCTTTTTTTTTTAATTAACAAAGAGTGCATTGTTTAATTTTCACGTATTTGTGAATTTTTTTAGTTTTCCTCTGCTATTTATGTCTAGCTTCATTCCATCGTGGTCAGCAAAGATTCTCTGTATGAGTTTGATATTTTAGAAATTCATTGAGGCTTTTTTTTTTTGTGGCCCAACATGTGGTCTGTATCCTATGTCCCATGTGTGCTGGAGGACAATGTTAGCTCTGCTGTTTGTGTGTGTGTGTGTGGGGGGTTTCTGTGTGTCTGTTCTGACCAGCTGGTTTGTGGTGCTGTTCCGTCTCTGTTTCCCTGTTGGCCTTCTGTCTAGATGTTCTGTTCATTATTGACAATTGAGTACTAAAGTCTCCAACTATTATTGTAGCACTATTTCTCACTTCAGTTCCTTCCGTATTTGCATCATGTGTTTTGGGGCATATATGTTTATAATTCTTATATCTTCTTGATGAATTGAGCCTTTTGTCAACGTGTAACGTCCTCTCGTGCATTTGTGCAGTAGGTACAATGTGGTGAACAGGTCCTGGGCGCTTGTAGGCTCTTAGTGTACCGGTGGGGAAGTTGGGGGTCTTGGAAAGTTTATTGCAAAGTCAGCCGTGAGTAGTGGCTGGTTCCTCGTGCGGTGTTGACAATTGGGAACATCAGAGGCACATGGGCGATGCCATTCTGTGTATCAGCACTGCCCCTGGTCCCTAATTTCATACGTGTCAAGTCCAACTGTCTCAGTGCTTGAAGAGTGAGGGGGGCTCAAAGCAACAAGGTTTGAAAACCGTGTTCCCAGGACACATTTGAGATGCTACCTGGGTGAGGTGGGAAGAGAGGAAGGGATAGAAGTGGGGAGAGAGGAGGGCGGAGAGCAAACTGACAGGTTTCCGGATTTTCCATCCAAGTTCAGAATAGAGAAGCCACATTTTATGTGGTTTATATACTTGACATCTAGATCAGACTGAGTTTGAAAAAGTGTTTCCACTGCTCTAAAACAATTTTGAAAAGAACCAGGTGCAGTGGCGCATGCCTGTAGTCTTGCTACTCGGGAGGCTGAGGCATGAGGATCGCTGAGTCCAGGAGTTCGAGGCCAGCCTGAGGAACAGAGTGAGACCCCATCTCTTAAGAAACAAAAAACTGTTGGAAACCAGATGACCACACGGAAGATAAAATACAAGCTGCTTAGTTTTAGAGAAGCACACATGCTTACCTAATAGTTTCATTACTAGTAATTTGCCGCCATGTTTCACACTTGGGTGAAGGGATGTTTGTATTTTTCCACCGCCCTGTTTGTTTGTGGCGGCCCATTGTCGGAAGGGGAGGCTGAATTTGATCACTGGCACGTTGTGGGCAGTTCAGTGCTGCTGATGGGATGTCTGGCACCAGCGTGATTTTTGTTTCCTTGTAGGTGAGATTTTTGTTGGTTTGTTTTATTCTCTGGAAGGTTTTGGGAACCACTCACTGTCTTTGGTGTTCTGCAGTTTCAACAGGGTGTATGGAAGGCTCTCCCATTCGCTGTTCTTGGCACCTTCAGTCTTTTCAGCCTGAAAATGTGTGTTTAGCTTTGGGGAACACTGTGATGTGAGAGGTTATCTCCTCGTCCTCCCTCCGTGTTCTCGTCTGGTTTTGGGGGACTCCACACGCGGAGGCTGCGTCCTCTGGGCTGGTCATTGCGGCATTTTTTCCTCTCACGTTTTCTATCTTGATGATGTTTTGTTCTAAAGCCGAGAGATTGTTCAACTTCATCTTCCAGCTTCTCTATTTAATGTTTTAAATATCAACATGATATATACTATCTATGACTTTTGGAGGATAATTTTTATAATTGGTCATTTTCAAAAGCATCTTGTCCTTGTTTTATAGATGCTACATCTCCCTGAACGTCTTTGAGTGCATTTGGGATGTTCTTATTTATTTATTATTTATTTGTTTTTATTATTTATTTATTTATTTTTGAGACAGAGTCTCACTCTGTTGCCCAGGCTAGAGTGAGTGCCATGGCATCAGCCTAGCTCACAGCAACCTCAGATTCCTGGGCTCAAGCAATCCTCCTGCCTCAGCCTCCCAAGTAGCTGGGACTACAGGCATGCGCCACCATGCCCAGCCAATTTTTGTCTATATATTTTTAGTTGGCCAATTAATTTCTTTCTATTTTTAGTAGAGATGGGGTCTGTCTCTTGCTCAGGCTGATTTCAAACTCCTGACCTTGAGCGATCCTCCTGCCTCGGCCTCCCACAGTACTAGGATGACAGGCATCAGCTACCGCACCCGGCCTGGGATGTTTTTAAAAAGGTCTTTTCTGTTCCTTAAATCAACTGTTTCCTCTGGTGTATTATTATTATTCGAGATAGGGTCTTGCTCTGCTGCCCAGGCTGGAGTGCCATGGTGTCATCACAGCTCACTGCAGCCTCCAACTCCTGGGCTCAAGTGATCCTCCTGCCTCAGCCTCCCGAATAGCGGGGACTATACGCACCTGCCACCATGGTCGGCTAGTTACTTTATTTTTTGTAGAGATGGGGTGCCACTGTGTTGTCCAGGCTGCCTGCGAACTGCTGGCCTCAAGTGGTTCCCCTGCTTGGGCCTCCCAAAGTATGGGATCACAGGCTGAGCCTCCGCACCTGGCCTCCTCTGGGTGTCTTTCTGTATTAGCTCACCTTGGTCTCAGTTTCTCTTGCTGCCAGCCTCCTTCGCATGCTGCGGTGGGGGTGGGGGTGACCCTGGCTTCTCCAGGCTCCTCTTCTGTGTGCCTGTTTCCTGTTAGAGAAGCTCCCGCTAGTCGCGTGACATGGGGCTCTGTGCGTGGGCGTCTGTCAGCAGTGGTCTAACTTGGGAAAGGAGCCGTGGACCCAGGGCTGGGACGAGGACTTCGTACTTCGTACACCTGCAGCTCCCCCAGAGCCTTCACCACAGGGGAAGGGTCACATGGGGAACATTCTGGGGTGCGTGTGGGACTGCCAGGTGTTCGGCCTTGGGGGGCTGCTGGGCGGTGCCAGTCTCACCTTGTGTACCCCCCTTCCCTGCAGCCGCCTCCACTCCTCCCACGGGGCCTGTGGGGAGCTGGGGGACCAAGGAGGACCCTGGAGCTCTGGGGCCAGGCTGGGCCCCTTGCTTCTCCCCCGGCCATCAGCACACCCCTCTGGTTCCCATTGCACATGCTGAAGTCCCTTGTCCATGGCAAAGTGACGTCCCTGTAAAGTTTTCCAGTGGCGAAAGAAGCAGACAGAGAGAGAGAGAGGGGCCAAACAACGTGGCTTTATTGTGCGCTCCCGGACGAGGTCCCAAGAGAGGGGGCAGGGCCCGAGAAGTCGCACCTCTTTTGGAGGGGTTGTGCGCCTTTATACTGTTTGGGGACTTTTGGTGGGAAGAGCTGGGCTGACCTTTGGTGGTTATTGAGAAATAGGAGGGGCTGGTGGTATTTGTGGAATCCGGGAACGGAAAACTTTCTTATCTGGGTGGACATCTGGGTGTGGTTGTTCTCAGCGGGGCCTGGCAGTTTGTCCTTGGCGGGTCTGGTCTCGTGAGCTTTTTCTTTTTGATCTAGGGAGGGGAGGGGGGCCGCCATCAGCCTTACAGTCCCCTCCCCTGCAGCGGGTCTCGGGAAGGCTGAGACGGGAACGGCGGGCTCAGCAGACTGTCTTGAACCAGAAGCACCGACTCCATGGTGTGGCCGTCCCAGCTCCCTGCTGCTGGCCCGGGATCCACCGCCGTTCTCTCTGAACACTGCGTGCCAGGTCCTGGCTGGGGGCCCACGTCCCCTCCGTTGTGGCCCGGCTCTGTGTGGATGGCGGGTTGCCAAGGCATGGAGGCTGCTGGCTGGACCTCCAGTCCGAGGCAGGAATCCCACTTGTGGCTTCTAATTTTTATGAAAATTTTTATTATTTTCATCTACTTAACCGTTGGCTGTTATTTTCTATTTTATTTTAATGTTGTTACGAAAAAATTTCACCCAGGGTTGTACTCACGGGCTGGATCAGGCGTCTGTCCGTCAAACCGTCCCTCTGTTGACCCGCTTAGCTTTTCCTGCATTCAGAGTAAGCCGCGCCAACAGGACACTGCACTCAAGCACGCCAGCAAGCTGCCACTAGCTGGAGCTCAGGGTTTATGCTTTTGCAGGTGAAAGAATACAAATCTCCAGGGAATCGTTCCATGAATTTTGACAAATGCACAAACACAGGTAACGCAAACCCCACCAAGATTCAACACACGAACGTCTTCCCAGACGCTGTGGGGACCCAGATGAAATTGTGCTTCTGCCCTTCCCGGTCAGTCCCACCCGACTCCCCGGAGACACCCGCTGCTGTTTTCTAAAGCTTAGATTGGTTCACCTTGCCGTAAAACTCCATGTATGTGGACTCACACGGCGAGTGCCCCCGTGCCCGGCACAACGTGTCTCAGACCCACCGATGTGGCCGCGACACTCACTCCCTTCTCTCCTGGGGCTGGACGTGCTCGTGGGTCAGACTGTCTGAGAGTGTCGTCTATGCTCTTTTCATTGTCATCGTTATTTTTGTCCTTCTTGAGGTCAGATCGTTTCTGCTGCTGAGGCTCCAGTTCACCCAGTCTTCCGTTCCTACCACGTGACCCCTGACCCCCAGCCGGGCCCCAGGATGTCACAGTGATGCCCCGTCCCGGGGTCCACGTGATCCCTCCCGGCCACCTGCACCTGCACCCAGACCGGGGGTTTCCTGCCTCCCGGCGCACGCTGGTGTCTGCGGCGGTGGCCGCGCCCCTCCCACCCACCGCCGCTGCCCGGTGCAAACCCTCCCCAGCCCTGCACCGCCGGGCCAGCGCGGCACTGTCTCCTCTCGGGCCCCAGACCAGCCCCGGCACCCCCGTTTCTCTGCGTCTGCTGAGTCCGTCTCCTCCCCAGACTCGGCCCTCATGGAGGCGTCACTTGCACTCCCTCCTCCACTCGCTCCTGTGCCCGCTGCCCGCGGCTGCCCGGCCCTGGGCTGGACGCTCCGTGAACACACGGCGTGTGTCTGCTGCATGGACAGGGGAGTCCGTGGACAGACGGCCGTGCGACGGGGTGGTCGGCGCTCAGTGCAGGGCACGTGGCGGGCCTCGTGGGCTCCGCGAGTCGGCGTCGCTCACCCCCCAGCTCTGCTGCCCCGGTGCACGGGAGCCACAGCCACATGTGGGCAGAGGGGCTCGCTGGGCCCAGAAAGGGGCTTACACACTCAGACAGGGCCGAGACGGGGCCCCGGGCGAGAGAGTTTGCCGCCCTGTGCGTCACAGTTCCCAGAGCGGAGCGTGAGCGCAGCCCAGGACGGCTCCGACTTCGCCGGCAGCGAGATGCAAACGAGAACCCGGATTGGGAACTGTGAGTCGCGCCGGTGCAGCCACGTGCACGGCCACGCCTCAGACACGACAGGGACCTGCACAGGGTCAAACCAGAAAGTCCTGTTCTTGGAGAAGACACTCGCCTGCAGGCCGGAGGTATTTACGTGGCTGACGCAGGACAGTGCACCTGCGAGAACAGGACGCTGGGGACACGGGGAGGAAGCAGCACGAGGAAGACAACAGCTGACTTCCGCCTCGCCCGGCGCTGGCCTGGGCATAAAGGCCGCCAGGGACAGGGCTCCCCACGCCACTCCCCCTCTGCAGCCCCACCCCACCCCTGCCAGCATGTGCCACACCAGCTGCTCCCCGGGCTGCGGGCCCAGCCCCTGCCAGGCCACCTGCAGTGTGCCCGTGACCTGCCAGTCCTCGGTGTGCCTGCCCTTGAGCTGCAGGCCTGCCGTGCTCGTGCCCGTGAGATGCCAGTCTTCCGTGTGTGTGCCCGTGAGCTGCAGGCCCATTGTGAGCGTGGCCCCCTCCTGCCAGTCCTCCCTGTGTGTCACCCCCTCCTGCCAGTCCTCCCTGTGTGTCACCCCCTCCTGCCAGTCCTCCCTGTGTGTCACCCCGTTCTGCCAGTCCTCCCTGTGTGTCACCCCCTCCTGCCAGCCCTCTGGGTGCTGCCAGCCCCCCTGCCCTGCCCTGCTCTGTAGGCCGGTCCCCTGCAGCTCCCCTTCCTGCTGCTGACCACGAGTCTCCAGACCAGCTGCTCCCAGTGCCGACGGGCCACACCAGCTCCCCGCCCAGCACGAGTGCTCAGTGGGCCCCAGGTTCTTCCCTGGGGATAGATGAAAACTGTGCTCAGCGACCCCTTTGAACTCTCGGGTGAGAAGGTGGCAGGATGACCCAGGCCCTCCCAGAGTCTGGGACCCCTCAGGATGTCCCGGCCCCCAGGGTCCTTCTCTCACTCCAGAGGGAAACCAAAGCCCGTGTGCCCCAATAAACCAGCCGTCCCTGTCAGCGTGTCTGTGCTTTGTGTCGTCACATGACCAGGTACCTCCCGTGCGGGTGCACACTAACACACGGGACAGCAGCCACACTCCCTTCATCCCAATGCTGAGCTGGAGTGGAGGGTCCCTAGTGGCGGTGGGGTGGCCTGAGGGTGCTGTCCCCACAGCCACCTCCTGAGACTCCCACCGGCAGTGGGAGGAAAAGTGGAAGACAGAATCCTCGACCTGCAGGACGCTGAGAAACAGGCCAGGCCGGGTCCCGGCAGCCCCCACAGCACGGTGACACAGGGAGGGCAGGAGGTGCTCCCACCTGGGCACCCCCCACAGGTGCAGGGCAGGCTGGGCTGCCCCAAGCAGCAGGAGCAGCAGGTCTGGGACAGCCTCCCTCTCCACGTCCTGGCTCACAGGGGACCGTCCTGCCTGAGACCACCCTGCGCCAGGACAGCAGGGAGCCTCCTGCCCCCACTGCAGCCACCAAGCACAGCTCAGTAGCAGCTCCAGGCCACCGCTGGGGAACGGGCAGAAGTGTGTAGAGACCCCCAGTGTGGGGCAGGCATGCTGGGGCGTCTGAAACTCAGGATGGGGCAAACCACTGGGCTCCCGGCCCCCAGCCTGGGCACAAGCAGGGCAGTTCACCATAAGTGTCACATGAAGTCTTTGGTGCACAGAAGGCAACCACAGTGACAAGAAACCCCAGCCAAGGTCAGTGTCTGAGCTGACTGAGTCAACGTTCACCTGCCACCCCCCACTAATGACCTGACGGGACAGAGACACACCCATCCCAGGAGGACATCCTGCTTATGTCACTTTCCCTTGTTTACTACATGGTGTGGCATATTGGATCGAAAATTATGAGACATGCAGGAAAAGCAAGGAAAACCCACCACTGTCAAGAGACAAAGCAGCCAACAAAACCAGACTCAGAAATGACCCAGGTGTCAAAGCTATCGGACACAAACTTTAAAATAGTGATGACGAACACGCTAAAGGGTCAAGTGTGAAGTATGGACACCACATACAAACAGTGGGGGAATTTCAGCAGAGAGACAGAATCTATGAGAAAGGGGCAAGTGGATATGGTCGAAATCAAAATGCAGTATCAGAAACGAATTCCTTCAGTGTGCTCACTGGTACACTTGATACAGCAACAAATGGAAGCCTTGAACTTGAAGACAGGTCAATAGAAACTGCCCAGATTAAAACACAGAGAGAAACACGGAGGTGGCTTGTGGGGAAGACAAAAACAAAACCTCACAGAGCTCTAGGACATGTCAAACCCTCGTTTTTGTATGTGATCAGAGTCCCAGCTGGAGAAGAGAGAGAAAGAACAGGGCAGAAGACACATTTTAAGAAGTAACGTCTGAGAGATTTTCTAAAAATGACGAAATGCATAAAACCACATATCCAAAAAGTTGTGAGAACCGTAAGTTGGACCATATCTCCCCTCCATAAAAAAGTGGCTAGAGACATTGTATTAAACCTGAGACTGTCAAAAACCAAAGGTCAACAGGAAATCTTGAAAGCTTCCAAATTAAAAAAGAATACTACATGTAGAACCACCAAGTTGAGAATTAGACCAGACCTCTAATCAGATATTATTCAACCCAAAAGACATCTCTAAAATACTAAGCCAGAAATCTGTCCACCCTACAAAACTGAATCTTTCAAATAAGAACGTGAAGGAAACGCTTTTTCAGATGAACAGAAACTGAGAGGCTGCGTGGACAGCAGATGTGATTACAAGACATGTTAAGACATTTCTTGCAAGCCAAGGGGATGACAGCAGGGAGAAATTTGGTCCACACAGAGAAAAGACCTCCACAAATTATTTTTAGAAGAAGGTAAATACTAAAGGCATTACAGAACAATTGATTGTCTCGTGGAAGCATAGCACCCACGCCTTGTGAGATTCTCAGCAGAAGTGAAAGGGAGACATGAGAACAAGGACACTAGGGACAGGGACGTGCACCGCTGCCGAGCCCTGACACACACAGACGAGGTGACCCCATGTGACCTGGAGGTCAGTGTGTCATGTTAACAGTGTGTATTGTAATCCCTAGGCCATTAGGTTTGAAAATATGTATGCCAAATGAAGAGAGAAAATGCAGTAAGTAAGAATACTAAACCATAAAGAGGAGTAGAAAGAGGAAAGGGAGAAAAAGGAACAGATGGGATACAGAAGAACTAGCAAGATGGTATTTTACATTTAAGTCTATCAACAATTATGTGAAATGCAAACTGTCTAAATACCAAAATCAAAAGACAGAGGTTTCCAAGTGGATGCAAAAGCAAGACCCAAGTATATTCTATTTACCAGAAGCCCCACACAGTAAGTATAAAAACACATTAGTATGTAGGGGAAAATTAAGCTAATGGAAGAATAAACCACAGAAACAGTAATCAAATAAAGTTGGGAAGGCTTATTAACAGCAAAGTGAATTTCAGATCAGGAAATATTACCAGGGCTGATGAGGAATATTGCGTAATGAAAAAGGGTTAGTGCACCAAGGAAACATAACAAGTCCACAAGTCCATAACAAGTCCATAACAAGTCCAAGTTAGCTGTGTAGGCAGCTAACAACAAAGTTTTAAAACACATTCAGCAACACACAGCTGGGAGCAGACAGGAGAACCGACAGAGCACAGTTACCACTGGATTTCAGCTTCGAGGAGCAAGTAGACAATATGTTAGACTGTCTGATATTGTTTCATAAGCTTTCATTTGCCTCAATTATTTTTCTTCCTTTTTCTCATATTGGTAAATTCTACTGATGTTCCTTTAAGTTCATTGACTCTTTTTCCATCTCAATCTGTTGTTAGGTCCATAATGTGGTGTTTAGAATTTCATCTATTGTACTTTTCATTTCTAGCCTTGCCTTTTTAAAAATAGTTTCCAATTCTTTACTGAGCTGCTCTGGCTTTGATCCGTTTTGAGCTTTGTGTAGATGGTGTTAGGTAAAGGCTGAACTTCTGTGTTTTTGTGCAGATATCCAGTTTTTCCAGCACCATTTATTAAAAAGACTGTCCTTTCCTCATTGAAAAGTATTGATAGACTTGTCAAGAATTATTTGTACACGTGAGAGTTTATTTCTGGGCTGTCCATGCTGTTTCTATGGTCTCTGTATCAGTCTCGATGCTGGTACCACAGTTTTGGTTACTGTAGCTTTGTAGTAAGTTTTGAAATCAGGAAGTGTGAATCCTCTAGATCTGTTCTTTTTCAAGATTGACTTGGGTATTTCGGGATCCATTGAGATTCGATACAAAATATAGGGTGGGTTTTTCTATTTCTGCAGAAAATGTCCTTGTGATTTTTTTTTTTTCAATTTGAAAGCAGTCACTGTTTATTAACTGACCAGATTACAAAAATAATCATGGTAGACACCTTAGTTCATTCTTCTAATAAGCCTATTGATCTGGTCCTCCCTGTTGCCGGCATCTCCACTTCTACAAAATGGGTTGTCTTTTTCTTCATTCCACCCCGTGGAGATGATAACTTGAAGGACCATAGGAAATTATTTGCTTCTTTGAAGTGTTTCCCAACAGTATAGATCTCATGAATCAGATCCTCCATGCAGATGATGCCATATTTACCAAGAGATGGAGCAATCAAATCGTTATCTGTCAACGCAATTCGTTTCTTATTGATTTTGCCATAACCATGCTTGTAGATTAGTTCATTTTCTGACTTTAGGTTTGGGTTCCCCCATGCAATATATGGTTCTGCAATCCTCAGCATGTTAACTGAAGCCTTGTTGAGCTTAACAAAGGTTCCATTGAAGATCTGCCGAAGGCAAAGAAGCTGCCACACCTTTCGGACCTTTGGGCTCACCCCACTGATACCTCGGATCCTGATGACAAATGCCAATTTGGGTTCTGCAGGTACATAAAAGTTGCCTGCTTTTCTTGCCATCCTAGCCATTCGAATCCCAGTTCTGTACATCTGCCTGTATTCCTTGTGATAATGCTTAGCTTTTTCATAGATAAGCTTCCTCCTTGCCTTTTGAAGCATCTTTTAGGCAAACTTCTTTCTCAGGCGTTTGATCTTCAGCTCCGCGAAATTTCTTCGCTTTTTCTTAAGGGTTTCTGGCACAGTAGGAAGCTTCTTTTTCTTCTCTTCTGCGCCCTCCATGATTCCAGCCGGAAAAGAGCTGTCCTTGTGATTTTGATAGGGATTGCATTCCATCTGTAGATTGCCTTGGGTAATATGGACATATTTACGATATCAACTCTTCCAATTCATGAACATGGGATACATTCCCATTTGTCTTCTTTAATTTTTTCAACAATGTTTTGTAGTTTTTATTGTGTGTTTATTTCGCTTTTTGGGGGGTTAATTCTTATGTATTTTCTTTTTAATGCTATTGTAAATGGAGTTGTTTTTGTACTTCCCTTTTGAGATTTTTCATTGCTAGTTTATAGAAATATGACCGATTTGTGTGTGTGGCTTTTGTATCCTGCTACTTTGTTGATTCATTTATTAGTTCTTACAATCTTTGTGTAAAATCTATAGGGTTTTCTACTAACGTCACATCATCTGTGAATGGAGATGAATTTACTTCTTCCTTTCCAATTTGGGTGCTTTTTTGTTTGTTTGTTTGTTTGTTTGTTTCTGTTTTTTTCTTGCCTAATTGCTCTTGCTAGAACTTCCAGCACTGTGTTAAACAGACATGGCAAAAGCAGGCATGCTGGATTTGTTCCTGATATTAGAGGAAAAGTTTATAGCCTTCTCCACTGAGGATGAAGCTTGCTGTGGCTCTTTCATATGTAGCTTGTATTATGTTTTTTGTTTGTCTGTGGGTTGGATTGTGTTGAGGTAGTTTCCTGCTATTCTTAGTTCGCTGATTGTTTTTTATCATGCAAGCGTGTTGAATTTTGTCACCCCCCCTCCCGTGTCTGTGTCTCACGCACGGTGTCGGCGGTGCTGCCTCATCTTGGTTCCTCACTACGAGGCTTTCTCAAGTCCAGGGTCCACGGTCACCAACCACAAGTTCTCCAGACCCACGTCCCTCACCGCCACCCACCCTGGGGGCAAGCCGTCTCCGCGCCCTTCCTCCTGTCCGACAGCTCCCGGGACACTCACAGACCAGGGGCACGTGCTCCGTTCTGCCTCCCGTCTGCCGTGGGGCTCCCCGACCCGTGTGAGGAGTGTAAACTTCCGTCACTGTTTGAGAACCTCCATCACATGGAGAGGAAAATCTGGAGCTCCAAGTTTCTGGAATCTCACAGAAATTGCTCAGCTGACATTTCAGGGAGCGAGGCAGAGCCCGGGGGAAGCCAGTGAGCACTCTGGCGTGATTCCCAGTGCACCAGGCACTTGAAGAGGGTGCAATTAGTCAGGAAGCTACGAGGCAAACAAAGCCCGGAAACAGCCCCCACAGAAAAGCAACGCAGGGAGGCGGCCCCTGAGGAAGCAAAAACAAGGAAGTCACAGTTGTGCTCTGCGCTGTCTGGACACCTGGGCCCAGGTATAAAGGCCGCCCAGGGGAGCCGTCTGCAGACATCCCTGCCTCCGCCCTGACCTCACCCACCGCAGCCAGCATGTGCCACACCAGCTGCTCCTCGGGCTGCCAGCCGGCCAGCTGTGCACCCAGCCCCTGCCAGGCCACCTGTTGCGTGCCCGTGACCTGCCAGTCCTCCGTGTGTGTGCCCGTGACCTGCCAGTCCTCCCTGTGTGCACCCCTGAGCTGCCAGTCCTCCCTGTGTGCGCCCCTGAGCTGCCAGTCCTCCCTGTGTGCGCCCCTGAGCTGCCAGTCCTTCCTGTGTGCGCCCCTGAGCTGCCAGTCCTCCCTGTGTGTGCCCGTGAGCTGCAGGCCAGCTGTGTGCATCACCCCCTCCTGCCAGCCTGCCCTGTGTGTGCCTGTGACCTGCCAGTCCTCCGTGTGTGTGCCTGTGAGCTGCAGGCCCACTGTGTGCGTGGTCCCCTCCTGCCAGTCCACCGTGTGCGTGCCCGTGAGCTGCCAGCCTGCCGTGTGTGTCACCCCCTCCTGCCAGTCCTCTGGGTGCTGCCGGCCCCCCTGCCCCGCCCTGCTCTGCAGGCCCGTCCCCTGCAGCTCCCCTTCCTGCTGCTGACCACGAGTCTCCAGACCAGCTGCTCCCAGTGCCGACGGGCCACACCTGCTCCCCGCCCAGCACGAGGGCTCGGCTGGTGTCGGGTTCCACACGTGGGGCAGATGAAAAGCGTGCTCTGCAAACCCTCTGAAATCTAGGGCGAGAAGGTGGCAGGATGACTCATGCCCGCCCCCGCCTGCCCCTGGGAAGTGTGGCCTCCCGGACCCTTCAGTGACTCCAGCAGATCAAGCCCACGGAGCCAAATAAATAGCTTTGCAGCTCTGAGTTCCTGGTCTTGCTGTTTTATTTCCATACTTCCCCGCTGTCTGTCCCGGTGATTCTGTGGATTTGGGGCTGACCCCCCTCAGTGGGCCCTGCGCATGGGCTCGGCGGACGGCGGAGGGAGTGGCCGGCAGATGCCCATGCCACCCGCTCCAAGGCTCCGTGGCCCAGGGTGCCTTACTCGCCTGTGGTCCTGTGGTCTCACTTCCCCATTGCCACCCAGCCCTGCCCCAGGCTGGGAGCCCTGCGCTGGGGACAAAAGCCCCAGAGCGCTGGGGACTGGGTTCCCCCCACTGCCCGGGCTGTGCAGAACTGGGTCCCCTGGGGCAGCTTTTGGCTTTTAGGATCTGAGGTTCGCAGACCTGGGTTAGTTCTGCAACACACACCCCCATCACTGGTCCCATGTGGCCCATTTTTATTGATGAATGAATAATTATCGATGATCATAATGTAATAACCCCCATGAACCCGCTACCTGACGTAGAAATTAGGGCATCAACGGCAATTTCCCGTTAACTTGTTAGGGCAGCCGCTGTGGGAGCCCGCACTCTTAGTTCTGTTATTTTCTTAAAAAAAAAAAAAAAAAAAAAAAAAAAAAAAAGAGAGGCAGGCCACGTCGCTGTGTATTTCTGAAATGTGCATTTTCTAATTTTGTGGTTTTGAATGACATTAAAATGGGATTATTCTGAACGTAATCTTCCAGGACTCACTTTTTCCACTCTATGGAATTTTGGTAAAATCCTGCATCTCCCGTGGCTGGCTCCTTCATCTCATCTCCTCCGGGAGTTCCCAGTGGCCGTGCCGGCCTGCTGCTCCCAGCTCTGCTCCGCAAGGCCACCCTCCCTGCCGGCCGCCCTCCTTGCCAAGCTGCCTAGTTGTGCCATGGGTGGAGGTGGCCTTGCAGCCTCCAACTCCAGGGCTCAAGCGATCCTCCTGCCTCAGCCTCCCGAGTAGCTGGGACTACAGGCATGCGCCGTCACGCCCGGCTAATTTTTCCTATTTTTAGTAGAGACGGTGATCTCGCTCTTGCTCAGGCTGGTCTCGAGCTCCTGACCTCAACTGATCCTCCTGCCTAGGCCTCCCAGAGTGCTGGGATTACAGGCGTGAGCCACCATGCCCAGCCTGTAGGCTGCTTTTAAAGTCCTTTTCTACTTGTATTTGCGTTGGTATCTTAATTTTTTTTAATTTTATTTTCCTCTTTCCCTGGGTCAGAAGCTCATGTACTTTCAGATCTTTCATTGCCGAACTTGAGGACCTCAGCAGGTGCCGTTCAGCAGCCCAGGGCTGACTCGCCTCTGCTTTCCTGGGGAGCAACAGCACATCTTCCACCTGCCTGCCGGGCTTGGCCAGGGCTCTCCTGTCCCCTTGCTCTTCTTTTCCTGACCCCACTAATACCGTGTTTCCCTGAAAATAAGACAGGGCATTCTATTTATTTTTCCTCAAGAAGACACCCTAGGGCTTATTTTCAGGGGGTGTGTTATTTTTTTTAAGTATGGTACAACCATCTACATTGATTCAAATAGAGTGAAGTCGTCTTCTTCTGGAACATCATCATCACTCTCCAAACCCCGAATCCCATCCTGAATTTCTTGCGATTCTATTTCCCTTAGAACCATCGGCCCCCATCTCTCACGTGGAGCACTAGAGCTCTCACGGGGCGGATGAGAAGGGCTGCTCGTGTTCTTTCCCGCTCCGCGACGACACGCACGGGTTGTGCAGATGCGCCGCGCAGCCATGCCCATCACTAGGGCTGATTTTCGGGGTAGGGCTTCTATGGCGCACGTGCTTAGACATCCTGCTGGGGCTTATTTGATGGGTAGGGCTTATTTTCGGGGAAAATAAGTCATTCTTCGACCCAGTTAACACTCGTTTATTCCCAGGTCTACTGACGGCTTCAGCCCCTGTCCCTTCCTGCCGCTCAAATCTTCCTCCGCCCTGTTGTTCCTTCTTCCCAGCGTGTGCCGTGGAAGTCCCGTCGGTGGCCGTGGTGGCTGGTGACGCTGTGTCCCTCGGTGTGAACACACCCCATGTGCCGCAGTTCTCCAGTGAGAGCCCACGGACACAGATGCGGGGACACGGTGGTGTCCCATATCTCGGCCTCAGCCCCCTCTGTCCCCTCCGGCTGCCGAGGAGCCTGCGCCTCACGTCTCTCGCTTATTCTGAGTTTAATTTGCTTTTCTTCCCTAGTTTAAAGTGCAGACGTAGATAATTGGTTTCAGGCCTTTCTCCTTTGTGAACATACACATTTGACATCATTTTATCCCTCCAAACACGGCTTAGCTGAGTTCCGTGTTGTGACAGTGCTGTTCATTTGTATTAAATTCAAAATATTTGCTTATTTCTCTAATGACTGCTTCTTTGAACCGTGGATTATTTAGAAGTGTGCCGGTTAATTTCCAAAGACGCGGGGCATTTCCAGCTGCCCTTTTCTCATTAACGTCTAGTTTAATTTCATCGTGGTCAGAGAACAGACACTGCACGATTTCAACTCCTTTAACCGTGTTGAGCTTCACTATTTAAATGGTGCAGGGCGGGTCTTTTTGGCGAATGCTCCATGTGCACTTGAGAAGCAGGTGTATCATTGCAGTATGTTGGTGGGTGCAGTGTTCTATAATGTCAGTGAGGTCAAGTTCATTACTGGTGCTGCTCCGGCCCTTCTGTGTCCTCCTGACTTTCTGTCAACTTGCTCCGCGAAGCTGAAATCCAGTGGTAACTGTGCTCTGTCGGTTCTCCCGTCTGCTCCCAGCTTTTGTGGACGTCTTTCCGTTCAACACTCTTGAAAGAGTTGTCAGGTGCTTACACAGGTGGACTTGTCATGTTTTCTCGGTGCACTGACTCTTTTTCACTACACAAAATTCCTCATCAGCCCTGGTAATATTTGGTGATCTGAAATCCACTTTGTTTCAGATTAATAAGCCTTCCCAACTTTATTTGATTACTGTTCCTATGATATATTTTTCCATCTGCTTAATTTTCACCTACATATTACTATGTTTTTATACTTACTGTGGGGCTTCTGGTAATGGAATATAGTTGGATCTTGCTTTTGCATCCACTTGGAAATCTCTGTCTTTTGATTTTGGTGTTTAGACAGTTTGCATTTCACATAATTGTTGATAGACTTAAATGTAAAATACCATCTTGCTAGTTCTTCTGTATCCCATCTGTTCCTTTTTCTCCCTTTCCTCTTTCTACTCCTCTTTATGGTTTAGTATTCTTACTTACTGCATTTTCTCTCTTCATTTGGCATACATATTTTCAAACCTAATGGCCTAGGGATTACAATACACACTG
The DNA here is from genome assembly GCF_040939455.1 of Microcebus murinus. Taxonomy (NCBI): domain Eukaryota; kingdom Metazoa; phylum Chordata; class Mammalia; order Primates; family Cheirogaleidae; genus Microcebus; species Microcebus murinus. Next base: position 1,597,867 of record NC_134104.1, read on the forward strand.
TTAACATGACACACTGACCTCCAGGTCACATGGGGTCACCTCGTCTGTGTGTGTCAGGGCTCGGCAGCGGTGCACGTCCCTGTCCCTAGTGTCCTTGCTCTCATGTCTCCCTTTCACTTCTGCTGAGAATCTCACAAGGCGTGGGCGCTATGCTTCCACGAGACAGTCAATTGTTCTGTAATGCCTTTAATATTTACCTTCTTTTAAAAATAATTTGTGGAGGTCTTCTTTTCTCTGTGTGGATCAAATTTCTCTCTGCTGTCATCCCCTTGGCCTGCAGAAATGTCTTAACATGTCTTGTAATCACATCTGCTGTCCACGCAGCCTCTCAGTTTCTGTTCATCTGAAAGTGTTTATTTCCCTTTCATGTTTGACAGATTCTTTCAGTTTTGTAAGGGGGACAGATTTCTGTTTTAGTATTTTAGAGATGTCTTATGAATTGATAATAATTTTTGATTAGAGGCCTGATCTAATTCCCATCTTGCTGCATCTGCATGTAGTATTCTTTTTTAATCTGGAAGCTTTCAAGATTTCCTTGGTTTTTGGCAGTCTCAGTTTTAATATTATCCAACTTATGGTTCTCCCAACATTTTGGATATGTGGTTTTAGTCATTCCATCATTTTTAGAAAACCTCTCGGATATTACTTCTTCAAGTGTGTCTTCTGCCCTGTTCTTTCTCTCTCTTCTCCAGCTGGGACTCTGATCACATACAAAAGTGAGGGTTTGACATGTCCTAGAGCTCTGTGAGGTTTTGTTTTTGTCTTCCCCACAATCCACCCCCGTGTTTCTCTCTGTGTTTTAATCTGGGCAGTTTCTATTGACCTGTCTTCAAGTTCAAGGCTTCCACATGTGGCTGTATCAAGTGTACTGGTGAGCACACTGAAGGGATTCGTTCTTGATACTGCATTTTGATTTCGACCATATCCACTTGCCCCTTTCTCATAGATTCTGTCTCTCTGCTGAAATTCCCCCTCTGTTTGTATGTGGTGTCCATACTTCACACTTGACCCTTTAGCGTGTTCGTCATTACTATTTGTTTGTGTCTGATAGCTTTGACACCTGGGTCATTTCTGAGTCTGGTTTTGTTGGCTGCTTTGTCTCTTGACAGTGGTGGGTTTTCCTTGCTTTTCTGCATGTCTCATAATTTTCAATTGAATATGCCACATCATGTAGTAAACAAGGGAAAGTGACATAAGCAGGATGTCCCCCTGGGATGGGTGTGTCTCTGTCCCGTCAGGTCATTAGTGGGGGGTGGCAGGTGAAGGTTGACTCAGTCAACTCAGACACTAACCTTGGCTGGGGTTTCTTGTCACTGTGGTTGCCTTCTGTGCACCAAAGACTTCATGTGACACTTGTGGTGAACTGCCCTGCTTGTGCCCAGGCTGGGGGCCGGGAGCCCAGTGGTTTGCCCCATCCTGAGTTTCGGATGCCCCAGCATGCCTGCCCCACACTGGGGGTCTCTACACACTTCTGCCCATTTCCCAGTGGTGGCCTGGTGCTGCTACTGAGCTGTGCTTGGTGGCTGCAGTGGGGGCAGGAGGCTCCCTGCTGTCCTGGTGCAGGGTGGTCTCAGGCAGGACGGTCCCCTGTGAGCCGGGACATGGAGAGGGAGGCTGTCCCAGAGCTGCTGCTCCTGCCGCCTGGGGCAGCCCAGCCTGCTCTGCCTGTGTCACCATCCTGTGGGGGTTGCCGGGACCTGGCCCAGCCTGTTTCTCACCATCCTGCAGGTCGAGGAGTCTTTCTGCTACTTTTTCTCCCACTGCTGGTGGGAGTCTCAGGAGGTGGCTGTGGGGACAGCACCCTCAGGCCACCCCACCACCACTAGGGACCCTCCACTCCAGCTCAGCATCGGGACGAAGGCTTCCTGAGGAGCGGCTACTGTCCCGTGTGTTAGTGTGCACCTGCACGGGAGGTACCTGGTCATGTGACGACACAAAGCACAGACACGCTGACAGGGACGGCTGGTTTATTGGGGCACACGGGCTTTGGTTTCCCTCTGGAGTGAGAGAAGGACCCTGGGGGCCGGGACATCCTGAGGGGTCCCAGGCTCTGGGAGGGCCTGGGTCATCCTGCCACCTTCTCACCCAAGAGTTCAAAGGGGTCGCTGAGCACAGTTTTCATCTGTCCCCAGGGAAGAACCTGGGGCCCACTGAGCACTCGTGCTGGGCAGGGAGCTGGTGTGGCCCGTCTGCACTGGGAGCAGCTGGTCTGGAGACTCTGGGTCAGCAGCAGGAAGGGGAGCTGCAGGGGACCGGCCTGCAGAGCAGGGCAGGGCAGGGGGGCCGGCAGCACCCAGAGGGCTGGCAGGAGGGGGTGACACATAGGGAGGACTGGCAGGAGGGGGTGACACACGGGGAGGACTGGCAGGAGGGGGTGACACACAGGGAGGACTGGCAGGAGGGGGTGACACATAGGGAGGACTGGCCGGAGGGGGCCACGCACACAGTGGGCCTGCAGCTCACGGGCACACACACGGAAGACTGGCATCTCACGGGCACGAGCACGGCAGGCCTGCAGCTCTCGGGCAGGCACACCGAGGACTGGGAGGTCAGGGGCACACTGCAGGTGGCCTGGCAGGGGCTGGGCCTGCAGCCCGGGGAGCAGCTGGTGTGGCACATGCTGGCAGGGGTGGGGCGGGGCTGCAGAGGGGGAGTGGCGTGAGGAGCCCTGTCCCTGGCGGCCTTTATGCCCAGGCCAGCGCCGGGCGAGGCGGAAGTCAGCTGTTGTCTTCCTCGTGCTGCTTCCTCCCCGTGTCCCCCGCGTCCTGTTCTCGCAGGTGAGCTTTCCTGCATGGGCCCCACGTACATAGCTCCGCCCCCAGGCAAGTGTCTTCTCCACGAACAGGACGTGCTGGTTCTACCCTGTGCAGGTCCCTGTCGTGTCTCAGGCGTGACCGTGCACGTGGCTGCACCGGCGCGACTCACAGTTCCCAATCCGGGTTCCTGAGCTCCTGCCTCACAGCCGGGCGTTGCTGGCGTTTCTAGCCACCCTCTTGCTCTCTCCTCCCTGGCCACAAGTTGCCGGGACAGCTGGGGAGCAAAGGAGCGGAAAAGGGAAGGAGGGGCATCCCCGTGGCGCTGCCGTGACCGCCTGTCCGACCCGGCTCCTGCCCTACTCGCCTGGCGGTGCCAACAGCCCCCTCTGCTGAGCTCTGCCCCTGTCTGAGTCAAGCCTGGCCCCTCCCCCATGGGCCACACCTCCACCTGAATGTCAGGGGACATCCTCCTCGTCCCTCCCAAGGAGTCCGACAGGGGCTGTGGTTGTCCCACTTCGAGGGACCCTGTCCCGCCTCTGGGGTCTCCTCGGTGCCCCCTCACCTGGCCTGTAGTGGGTCCAGGGCCCAGGCCTCCCCCCACCAGGAGCTGGCAGGGCTCTCCCCAGGGAAACCCTCCTAAACCCTGCCCTGTCCTTGGACCCCAGCCATCGCGAAGGCTGCAGGGAGGGCGCACTGATGTCTCGGGCTTGTAGCTCCAGTGGCGCTGGGTGGGGGGCGTAGGGTGGTGCAGGGCGGCGCAGGGTGGCAGGACATGTTCCCTCTCAGTCTGGAGGCCAGAGTCCAAGGTCGAAGTGTCAGCAGGGCTGGTCCCTCCCGAGGCTGGGAGGGAGAACCTGTCCTGAGTCCCCACCCCTGGCTCCAGGTGCTGGTCGGCGGTCTCTGGCACCCCTGGCCTGTAGCAGCCTCACCCAGGTGTGCGCGCCCGCATGCCCACACGCCCACGCGCACGCCTGTGTCCTGACCCCCACTCTCACGGGGACGCAGTGCCCACCCGGCTCCGTGTCTACGGGATTACATCGGCAAAGACCCCGTTTCAGAGTAGGAAATAAGGCCGCATTTAGAAGCATCAGGGTCGGGGCTCCAGTGTGTGTTTTCAGAGGGGACACGATTCAACACACAGAGGGGCAGCGCAGAGCCTGCGGCCAGCCCTCGTCTGAGCTCTCGTGTGACGGTGCCCTGGCTGCCCTGGGCTGTGTCCTCTTTCGTGCTGGTCCCTTGGGAAGGAAGGGTCCGCTCTGAGAGACCCTTCGCTGGGGCTCTGTCCCAACCCACGGGCATGAGGAGGGCGGCTGCAGGGCCTGAGGGCGCAGAGGCAGAGCCTGCGGGAGGCCTGCGCTGTCGCCGGGATCGCTGCGTGTGGGCAGAGCTGGCGTGGCCCCGGGGTTCCCGCGTGGGTGCTGGGGCGTCCTCGAGCGTGTAGACTGCCTGGAGGGGCGTCGTGCTCCGCAGAAGGGGGCCGCGGGCACGCAGGGTGCCGGGGCGCTGTTGCAGAACCAAGAAATGCCCTGAGAGGAGACCGGCAGGCGCGGCCTCCTGCGGGTGCCTCACGTCTGGAAACCTCGGTCACCACCATGCTGTTGATGAGCCGCAAAGGGGGTCCCTGAGCTCAGTCGCCTGCGGCACAGAAAGCTCAGTGCCGGAGACCACGAGGGCCGCCGAGGAAGAAGGCGCTCACTGTGGGGGAAGTCGGCGGGCGGTGGAGGCCCGCCCCAAACCCACCTCCCCGACCAGTGACCAGCGGGGCTTTCCTAGAGGCGGAATGAACGACCGACGCACGAAGTCGTGAGCTCCGCTCCACGTTCGGCTGGGGTGCGGGGCACGCAGGCGCAGTGAGAAGTCGCACTGGCGGACGCGTCCAGGATCAGAACCGGCGAGCGAGCCCCTCCCAGGGAGATTTAAGCGGCGTAACCAGCCGGGGTGACCCTGGCAGCCCCTCAGTCCTGCACACAGGCCGGTGGGGAGTGGGTTGCTCAGCGGGTCCTTGGGCAGGAGCCGTGGCGGGGCCGCTTGTCTTATCCTCTCAGCGATCGATCAATCCGGTGGCGTGAGCATCCGCAGTTACCTGGGGGCTGCAGGAGGGTCCCACATTTCTGGGGAAACCACTCGAAAGGGAGCGGATCAGTGAAGCGGAAAGTTTCAAAGTCTGGGCAGTAAACCTCGCTGGCCTGGGGACGGGAGACGTCGGAGAACCGCAGGAAGGCGTTTGGTTTGCAGCCAGTTGCAGAGTCTGGTGCTAATGAGCAGGTGCCCTGCAGAAGGGGCTCTCAGAGCGCCGCCCCGGTGGCCCTTTCCCAGCCTCCCTCGCACGGAACGGCCTCCCCAGGCTGGCTGTGCCGTCCCCTACCCCTGGGCGCGGGAGCCAAGCGCCCCCAGCCGCGCACCCACCTTGCCCCCACCCAGGACCTGCCCGGGCGCCTTCGGCTCCGCCCAGCAGGCAGGAGAGGAAAGTGTCCCTGTTTCCTCGGTGCTTTGCAGACCGTCCCTGACTTGGGGGTTGGGGGTCACAGGCCTGGAGGCCTCAGAGCACTGGCGCGGGGGTCACCCGGTGACCCGGGGGTCACGCACCTCTTTCTTCCACGGTGAGCAGGCTTCGCCCTCTGCCGACCCGGCCTCCCCGAGGTGCTGGCGTCACGGGCTTGCCCGCGTGGGTACCCACGGGTGCACCGACACGCGCCTCCAGCCACCCTGCGCGTCGGCCTGGCGCCACCAGAGCGCATGTGTCTGCACGCCGCCTGGCCGTGCCCGTCCGCGCTGTCCCTGGCTTGCCGGGCAGCTGCCATGGAATGGCTGCGAACGCGCTCACGCACCTGCGCGCCCGCGTTTCGGCTTCCTGGAGCCTTAGGTTGCTGGGTCCACGTGCGGGCAGCCCTGTGCCTTGCGCGTCTTTGGTTAGAGGTGAGGTGGAGCCTCCGCCGGTCCTTTCTAACTCTGCGCCTGAGGAGTCCCAGGCCTCCGTCCACTGATCACGGCGGCTGCATGTTTCTGAATACTTGGGTAAGCGGGTAGTGTGGACACCGCGTCCGTACACTCTGGCAGCTGAGAGACTGAGGAGCCCCTGCAGGTGTGAGTCGCCACTTTCTGTTAAAGGTCCTTGTAAGGTTTTGCTCCGTCCCCTCTTCCCTGGGCTGAGCTGAACTGGGGTGGGGGAGGGGTAAAAGTCCCGCAGCCCCCAGGAGGCGCCGACTGCCCGCTCTGCTGTCCCGTCTGCTCCTAGCTCAGGGACTAAGTGGGGTGCTTGTTGCTGGTCCTGACCCCGCTGGTGTGACTGGTCCTTTCTTGACACTCTAGTGCTAGTGGTCCACTGAGACTGCAGCCTCCTCTTCCCCCACTGTCCCAAGGGTTCCCTCTATGCTCCTCAACCAGCCCTAAGCTCTAGGTAGGAACAGTGATGTCTAAGCGACTCCTGAGCCTGTCCTGGGACCCACAGAACTTGCCAGTTCTTCAGAGCACACAGGGATGGTCCTCAAACTCTTGTGGCTGGGCCAGCTTGAGGGCACCCCTCTGGGTGCCCACCTCTGTCCATGGTCTGCCATCCTGGGTCACATGCTGGGAGCCCAGCCTGGGGCCCGGGGCTCTCAGGGGACAGCAGGGCAGGGGTTCTGCTTCTCCCCAGCTCACCTTCAGCCCGGACAGGCCAGGGACAGGTATGGGCAGGTGCCCGAGCCCCTCGGGGTCTGTGCCTGCTCTGCACCTGTGCCAGCTTGGAGGCCGTCCCTGTGGGCAGGGTGTGGCTTCGCGGTGTAGGGAAGGGAGGTGCAGCCAGGTCCCATGTGCTCTCGGCTCTTGCTGTCACTCATGTGCTTTGACCTTGGAATCTGAGAATACGTGTGGACTGTCTGGCTGCTGTGGGACGGGGGACCCACAGCCCAAATCCGTGGTGGCCGTGGGGGTTCAGGGGAGGAGCAGAAACATACAGAACCCGTAACTCCTGGCACAGATGTTTTATTGATTATGGTAGTAATTGGCCTTTGTCATGTCAGATGCAAACCGTCAGTCCCCAGGGCCTACAGGCACCCCGTTAAGGGGCATCTGGGTCATCTCTTCCTGGGAGTGACGGGGGAGGAGCTGCATGTTCAAGCCCCCTTCAGGCAGCAGCAGCTGTGCAGCCGCCACAGGGCAGGGAAAGCCTCAGCCTGCGAGGACAGGGGACGTGTCCCTCAGCAGTTGGACCCCTGCACCGAGAGGCCACAGCAGACCGGGCGGGGACAGGTGGGGCGGCAGAGGAGGGACACGCAGGAGGCCGGGCGGGGACAGGCGGGGCGGCAGATGAGGGACACGCAGGAGGCTGGGCGGTAGCAGCTGGGCTGGCAGGAGGAGGCGGGGGCACAGCAGGCAGGTCTGCACATGGGGCGGCAGAGGAGGGACACGCAGGAGGAGGGTCTGCAGCAGGGGGAGGGGCAGGGGGAGGAGGTGCAGCAAGCCGGCTGGCAGCTAGACTGCTGGCAGCACGAAGAGGATGCCCCAGTGCAGACAGGCTCACAGCACATGGGCTTGCAACACACAGGTTTGCAGCACACGGGCACACAGCAGGACGGCTGGCAAGGGGAGGAGGTGCAGCAAGCCGGCTGGCAGCTAGACTGCTGGCAGCACGAGGAGGAGGCCCCCGTGCAGACAGGCTCACAGCACACGGGCTTGCAACACACAGGTTTGCAGCACACGGGCACACAGCAGGACGGCTGGCAGGGGGAGGAGGTGCAGCAAGCCGGCTGGCAGCTAGACTGCTGGCAGCATGAAGAGGAGGCCCCAGAGCACACGGGCACACAGCACACGGGCTTGCAACACACAGGTTTGCAGCACATGGGCACACAGCAGGACGGCTGGCAGGGGGACAGGGTGCAGCAAGCCGGTTGGCAGCTAGACTGCTGGCAGCACGAAGAGGAGGCCCCAGAGCACACGGGCTCACAGCACACGGGCTTGCAGCACACGGGCACACAGCAGGACGGCTGGCAGGGGGAGGGGGTGCAGCAAGCCGGCTGGCAGCTGGACTGGGGGCAGCACGAGGGCGTGCAGGCGCTGGTGCAGACGGGCTGGCAGGGGCTGCACACGCAGCTCACGGGGCTGCAGACCAGGCTCAGGCAGGCGGCCGGGGCGCAGCAGCTGGGGGCGCAGCAGGGGGGCTCGCAGCAGCTCTCTGGGCAGTCGTCCCCCTGCCAGGAGTCGGGGCAGGAGTCGCAGGAGCCGGGCAGGCAGACGCGGCTGCCGTAGCTCAGGTCGCTGGAGCAGACGGACACGGCGGACGCGGCCATGCTGGGGCTGAGCTGGGAGGGTTGAGTGGGTGAGTGAGTGGGTGGGTGAGTGAGTGAGTGAGTGTGTGGGGTGCTCGGCACTGTCAGCCTTTATACCCCTCCTGGCTTGATTGACGGACAGGAGGCCCCACCAGCTTCCCCTTCCCTGTTGGTGTTTGGCTGGAGGCTGGAGACCCCTCATTAGTGCTGTTTTATCATCTGCCATTATTTTTTGCTCATAAACTTGTGTGTATGTTGCAGGACTCTGTTTCTTCCTCTGTTCTTATTTTGGCCCTAGAAAAGGTGTGGAAAATATTAGAGGCGAGCTTCTGTTGAGTTGAGCTTTTAGAGGTGAGCACGTTTCCAAATCTAAGAATTCTGAGTCCATCTATCCTTTGTTTGAAATGATTAAATATTTTTTATTGCTTTAAGTGTTTTAAAATATAAATATGAAGAAAAATGTGCACATCTGATAAAGTACAACTGGCGAGTGGAGCTGGATGTCCTCCTTCAAATATCTGTGCCCTGCTGAGGACAGTGCCCGGAGGGAGGGTCAGTGTCCGGTGTCCTGCGTTTTCTCTTCGTATCTCTTTTGCTCTTCATGACGTGCTCAGGGTCCTCTCTGCTATGTCTGAAGCTGTCCCCCCATCTCTTCCATTATCATTTTGCCAGGGAGAACGATCAGCACTTCTCATATACAGAGATTTTGAGGCCTTTATTTTAGTATTCCTTGTGCATGGAAGTGCTTTGACACCCTCAAACTGAGGGGATAGTTTGGCTGGGTATAGAATTCTCGTTTTAAATGATGGTTTTCTCAGAGCAATGAACACAAACCTCCACTTTTGAGTCGTGTCCAGTGTTGCTGATGAGAGTTTGATGCTGGTCATTTGTTATGTTTCATAGTTTCTCTCTTTTTAAATTTTTATTTAACTCTCTGGGAGCATTTGTTTTTTTATTTTTTTATTCTTGTTCTAAGATGTCATGTTTTTGTTCCCAGCCTCATGTGTTATTTTGGTTTCTGTGGGTTGGAACTCATTGAGCCTTTGGTTGTGAAGACCTATTTCAGGAAGTGTTTGTTCATTCTTTTAAATATCCTTTCCTCTTTCCTGGTCTTTCCTTTTGTGACTTTTGATTGTGTCTTGTGATGCGAGTGGAACATGTTTTGAACTCACTCTGAGGATGTTATTTTGAGTTTTTAATAGTTTTCTGGCTGGGCATGGTGGCATGCACCTATAGTCTCAGCTACTGCGAGGCTGAGGCAGAAGGATCACTTGCCCAGGAGCAGGAGGCTGCAGTGAGCTATGAAGATGCCACTCACTCCAGCCTGGGCGACAGAGAAAGACCCTGTCTCACACACATACAGAAGTTTTCCATTGGTTTTATTGCACATGAGAGGAAATCTCATTGGTGGCAGCTCATTCGATTTTCTGAATGGGAGACTGAGTTATTTTGCGCATTGGGGTCCCGCTCCAACTTACGCACTGATCTCTTCCCACCTGCTTCTCTCTTCTAGTACGTAAGGGATCCAGCCGAGCCTCCCTTTCTTGTTTTTATGCCATTTTTAATTCATTCTTATTCTAACCCTTTAAGCACCCTTCCAGTGGGTATCACAGGGTCGTGCGAGAGCCACACGCGTAATCCCCTTTCCAGAACTGAGGAGCTCAGCGTTGCTTTAGGGAGATGACAGGAAAGTCAGTAGGTCAGTGCCCCGTCCTGTCTCTGGTGCTCACAGGTGTGACAGGCCCCATGTGGTCCCTTGTCCGGCAGCCGCTGTGTGCGGTGCAGCATCAGAACATGTCTTCACACATGCAGAAGTGCTGAGAGCAGGTAAGTCCTCTTCCAAAGAGGACAGTGGGTCAGCGGTGACCGCGAAGACCCAGAATTCAGACCCATTTCCTGCACGGCCCCCAGCCGACCTGCCTCGGGACTCACTTTCCCCACTGACGTCCGGATGCCCCTTAACGGAACGGGCACCACGGTCCCTCGTCTCTGTGTTTCCGTCTGTGGTCCGCGCCCTTGGTGCAGCTCCCGTCCCCTGGCTCTGGACTGGCCGCCGCTTCCGAGGCGTCCTCCCGTGGGCGCTGCGCTACCCAGCGCTCTGCGGGGTCTGCGCGTGTGCTCGCTGCACACGTGGGCTTGGCCGAGAGAGAAGATCCTAAGTGTTCTCCCCACACGGGAAAGGTACAGACGTGTGGCGACCACGCTGATTCCTTGGTTGTGTAATGGTTACGCAGGCGCGCGGGCACCAGACGCCACGCTGTACCCCGGGCGTGCGCACCAGACGCCACGCTGTACCTGGGTGCGCAGGCACCAGACGTCACGCTGTACGCAGGCACGCGGGCACCAGACGTCACGCTGTACACAGGTGCGCACACCAGACTTCATGCTGTACATAGGGCGCGCACCAGATGTACCTGGGTGCGTGCACCAGACGTCACGCTCTACGAAGATGCATGCGTACCAGACGTCACGCTGTACCTGGGTGTGTGTACCAGATGTCACGCTGTACCTGGGCGTGCGTACCAGACGTCACGCTGTACGCAGGCGCTGTACACAGGCTATAAAAGCCCGAGGCAAAATTCCCGGAAAATTAGAGTGGGAAGAAAGTGAGCGCCGAGATCACGACCGCGCTACGCCCGGGACGCCACAGCTTCGCGGCGAGCGGCGGCAGGAGGCGCCTCCGTCACTTCCAGAAACGAGCCCGGGGTCTGCGGGGTCCCCTTGTCGTCCCCGGCCCATGGCGTAAAGGAGTGAAACGAAACAGAGTCTTCATCTCGGAGAGGGAGGAATAACACGCGTGTCACTCGCGGAGGACACCCCCACCTGCCCGCCAGGGCGAGTGGGTCACCTCACTCTACTCGCATGCCCAGAGAGGTTTCGCTCCTCTTTACAAATTATTTGATCATTTGATGAGAAAGTTCTATGCAGTGAAAGAGCCCCGGGCCTGGATCGGGGCAACTGCAATGAACTGTCACCAGCCTACGTCAGATTTCCGGAGTTTGATCATTCTGCACCAGTGACACTTTGTGTCTTTTTGTCAACAGCTCCCCACGTCCCCACCGGCCAGCCCCTGCGATCTACCCTCCTACCCTCTGCCTGTGTGAATACGACTTTTTCAGATGCCACGTGTGAGTCACACGGCACTTGCCCTTCCGTGGCTGGTTTGGTCACTGAGCCTGGTGTCCCCCAGTTCATCCATGCTGTGGCTGACGACGGGTTCCACTCGTTGTTAAGGCTGAATACGATGCCATGGTGTGTGCGCCACACTGTCTCTGTCCGGCCACCGTTAGACTCTCAGGTTGACCCCAGCCCGGCCGCTGTGACCAGCGCTGCAGGGAACACGGTTGTGTGGTGTCTCCATGAGATTCTAGTTTCATTTCCTTTGGATAAATTCCCCGAAGTGGGGCGCCGGACCACACGCTCATTCTGTGTTTAATCTTGAGGAACTTCCCTGCTGTTTTCCACGTGGCTGTAGGTGATGGCTTCTTTTACTTTTAGTGCAGTTCCATGTTACGTTTTCCAATGTTTTATTTAGAGTCCTTACTTTATATTTTTAATGAGATTGATCTACAGCCAGTCTCTCTCTGTCTCCTACGCACACTTGCAAACACACACACACACACACACACACACACACACACACACACACACACACTGTGTTGCTGGTCCGGGCAGCAGGGCTTCGGGAGTCTTGCTAGATAAATCCAGAGGACTCTGGCTTGTTCTAATGTTTGGAGCACCCAGGAAAGGCTTGTACGTGGAAGGCTGCAGGTGCACACCTTGGCAGCCACCTGTGCCTTTTGGAAGACAGCTGTGCTCACCACTGTACCACCACCGCCGCTCCGACCATGCCTTTTGAAGACTCAGATCTTTCAATAACTCTTCAATATTTTCTTGGATATCATTGTATTAAATTTTTCTTTTTTTCATTTATTTTTCTTTTAGCATGTTACAGGGGTATAAATATTTAGGTTACATGTATTGCCCTTGCCCCACCCGAGTCAGAGCTTCAAGCGTGTCCATCCCCCAGAAATTTTTCATTTTGTGAGTGTGGATAATTTACGTGTTTTAGAATATGGTGCATTTCATTTATATTTTCAAAGCTTAGGATAAATATGCCCATATGACTTCCTTGTTACTTAGAAAAATCTCTAAATCTGTGAGCATATTTTCTTTTTCCATTTTAATGTGTTTATTTTCATTACATTTGCCAGAGCATTAAAAACTTTAGTGATACTTTAAAAAAGTCTTTGTTTCATATTTCACTGGTTTTAATTTTAAATCTTTTAATATTCCTCTCTCCTACCCTTTTAAATTTATTTTTTTTAACATATTTCTCTAGCTCGTTGAGCTGAATGCTTACGTTCTGCTTTCCCTCCCTCACATTTGCAGCCAAGTTTCTGTTGGCGACACTTCTCTGTGTCCTCTCTCTGCCTGCTTTAGGTGTGTACTGTTTCCAGCGTTACTCATTTCTAAATAGTCTAAGATGCCCATTTTAATTTTTACTACGCGACAAAAGTAGTAGGAAAGGCTCTTTGAGTTTGCGAGCGGCGGCCAGCCACACCGAGCAAGCTGCTCCCGTGGCGCTGCGCCCGCGCCCAGTGCGGTTTCCGCCGTCCGGGCTTAGAGCCCGGCCTCGCCGCAGGCTGCGCTGGCACCTGCAAAGGTCTCCGGGACGTTTGCACAAAGGGGCTTGTGTTTCCTTTGGTTGGAGATTGCAGAGTAAAAGTCTCAGAAGGGTTCGTGGGTAGTGACTTTCTGGATTCCTGTTGTTGGAACGGCCCTGGGGCTGCGCTTGCGTGAGATTCTCCCCGTGGGGACCTTTCTTCCTGCTGGACCTCCTGCTGCTTTCTCCTTGTGGATCATCCGTTTCCCAGACCTCGGCGGGCTCGGGGTCCTTCCTGCTCAGGTCTTCATCTGTCCACGCACCGCGCCGGGTCAGTCGCCTGGCCGCCCGCGCCACTTCGTGGATAGCTCCACGCTCTCGCACTCTGCTGCCAGCTGCCTGCCCCTGCCGGCCGCGCCTTTTGGTTTCCGGGGACTCTGAGTGATTCCCTTTCCTCCTCCTCCTGCTCCTCCTCCTGCTGCTGCTCCTCCTCTTTTAAAATCAGCCTCCTGTGCTTTCTTTAGAAAGTGACAGCCTCCGCGTTTCCTTGGCGTCTGCGCTGTCGTTTGCTCAGGGTGTGCTTCTCTTTCACGCTCACGATTTCCTTGTTCACAGGCCCTCGCTTGTTATCCGTGAGTGTCAGCCGCGGTCTGGACCGGGCCGCGCGCACGGCCAAGACATCTGCGCAGCAGGACACGCGGGCTCTGCGTGTGCAGCTCACGGTGGCGGCCAGGAGGTCTGTCGAGGGTGGGGCCTTCCCGTGGTGGAGGATGACGCATATTAATTCAGCTGTGATCACATCAGGCCACACTCAGTAAACTTCAGTTAGATATACATGAAAATCTACATTGTTTTGTAAAAATCTCCAGCTACTGTGTACTTAATAATTTCAAAAAATGAAAGCTATTTGTTAACTTTAAAGTTATATGACCTTTTAATGACTCTTTTGTGTCTGCTTTTTGTTGGAAAGCATTTGAATGTGTGGTTACAGCCTGGAGGTTGCAGGTTCAGCTGATCCTCTAGGTGGGTAGCATCAGTCATTTGTGACCTTTAGACCATCTTGATTTGGGCTAGATAGGAGAATGTAGATTGGCAGCAGTAAGTGGCTGGACAGCAGGAATGAATTTTTTCAGACATGTTGTGGAAGGTGTGGGTGTCCTATTGCATTTTTTTCGTATTTAATTGGATCTTTCTTAGCATCAAAGAATGACTTTAAAATGTCATTTCCCGAGAGCTCAATCAATTCCATCATCTGTAGGTCTTTAGGTGCCTTGGTGATAGCAACTAGGTGAGGCTGACATGCTAATTTGAGTGTCCTGCCATGACTGTCAACATCAGTGAACTTTCACTGTGTTCTCCAATTAATAGGTCTATAACAGCTGCGTATTCTTCACGTGATTCTCATATGTCATCCTGCTCATGAATGGCCTTTGCTAACTGGGGAAAACGTCCACCCGAAATTTCCTTTTGAAGAGGTGTTTTGAAAAGAGATAGCTTTTTCCAAATGCTTGGATTTTTTTTTGCCACATACCATCTATAGACTGAGTTTTACCTTGTAAAGAAATATTCAAGTCATTTTGATTTGACCTGGTATCACACAGAAATGCTGCATTCCTATAGAAGTCTTCTCTCAATAGTTCACATTGCTGAATCTGTTCTCCATAAAATTTAACTCTCTGTTCTCGCAGAGATAAAATTTCGGCTGTTCCCGTGTCAGCCAACACACTTTAATATGGCAAATCCACGCTGATTTGCCTCAAGGTTCAACTTTAGCATGTTACAAAACTGATGATGTAGTGTTGCATTTGCATGAATACAGCTAACGATACTTATAACTTGTTGCAAAGTGTGGCTTGCAACAGTGGCTTTAGAACAGAGATTTTGCTGATGCAAGATACAATGAAGAGAAATGAGAGCATCTGGATCTGCCAAGACTTTTTTAAATCTGTGCAATAAACCCTTCATGTTTTCTTATCATGGAAGGTGCACCGTCTGTACAGACACTCACGAATTTACCAAATTCAGCCCAACTTCATGACGTTTATCTTGAAAATTGTTGAAGATAGCCATTCCCCGTGTTCTGTTCGCAAGAGTGCCCAAAGCGAGTAGCTCTCTGTAGCAAAGAAAATCTTCTGTTATGTCCCAAATGAAGTATAAAACCCATGCCCAGTCAGTGGTATCAGTTGATTCATCCAAAGTGATTGACAGAAACTAGAAATCAGTAACAGACGGCAAAGGGGAAATTTTGCTATGTGGAGATTAAACACACACTTGAATAGCCAGTGGGTCAAAGAAGTAACCAAAAGGGTGGTGAGAAAACACCACATGTGAAAATACCGCAAATGTGCATTCTCACGGTAAAAACACGGTAGATCTCAAGTCAAGCACCCACCTTTACCGTTGCTGTCATTTGGGTGTTTTGTCTCCTGTCGAAGCCTGGTCTCCGGTGTTGGAGGTGGGGCTGGTGGCAGGTGTTTGGGTGGTGGGTGCGGACTCCTCCGGTTGGTGCCATTCCCAGGGCAGCGAGCGAGCCCCCGCTTAGCTCCCACCAGAGCTGGCCATGGAAGGCTCTGGCACCTCTCCGGTCTTGTTCTGGCTTCTGCTCCTGCCATGCGGCCTCTGCACCCGCCGGCTCCTGTTCACCTGGCAGTGTGAGCGCACGCACCTGGGCCCCGGCCGGCAGCAGACAGGGGTGCGAGTCTCCCGAACAGGCCGCGGAGCCGTGTGCCCAGTGAGCTGCTGTTCTCTGTGACTTACCCAGCGGCGGGCACTCCTGACAGCAGGGAGTAATTGCACAGACGGACCGAGATGCTCCTTAAGGAGCTAGAAAAGAGAAGCGCAAACTAAACTCAAGGCTGGCAGAACGAAGGAGATAGAGATTAGATACCAGAATAAAAGGAGGGAACAAAGAAATTGAGAATAGGAAAACAATGGGGAAAATCGATGCAACCAAAACTTAGTTTTTTGGAAAGAGCAATAAAATGGACAAAGCTTTAGCTGGACTGACTAGGGAAAAAAAGAGAAGATGCAAATCACTAAGATCAGAAGGTGAGTGGGAGCATTAGCACTGGCCTCCCGTCAGCACGGAGGATGGCGGGACGATGCTACGGAGAACCGTGCGTCAGCCCGTGAGACAGCCGGGCGTGCTGCACAACCCCACGGCACTCTGACCGCCGACCCACGCCTTCCTGTCCCGCATTTCCTCGCGGGGCTTCGCGGTACTGCCCAGCGCCCTGTATTTCATCCTGAGCCGGCATTTCCCACAGGGGAGCTCTGCAAGCGATAAACCCTGTCGGCGTTTATTTATCTGGAAGTGTCTTAGCTTTCCCTTCAGTTTTGCAGGATAGTCTCAGTGGATACGGCCGTCTGGGTGGGCAGCATTCCCCCTGCACCGTGAGCGGCTCGCCCCTGCCTCCCCACGTCCCGGCTCCTGGTGAGAAACCCGGCGTCGATCTTCGTCCCGCGGCTTTCCAGACTCTTTCTGTGCTTTCAGGGATTCGATTGCGTCTCTCTGTGTGGATCTTTTTGCGTTTATTCTACTTGGAGTTTATTGAACTTCTCAGATGTGTTTCATCATATTTGGGGAGTTTGGGGGCATTATTTTCTTCAAATATTGGGAAAATATGTACTGTATTAAAACACACGTAACATAAAATTTGCCATCCCATTTTTAAGTGTGGGGTTCTGTGGGAATAAACACAAAATGTGCAGCAATCGCCAACATCCATCTTCACAATTCTTTTCATCTTGCTACACTGAGACTCTGTCCCTATTAAACACTAATTTTATTTCCTCTCCCCTCTCCCTGGCAATCACCATTCTACTTTGGTCTGTAAAATTTATCTTCAAGCATTTTTTATGCTCCTTCCTCTCTCTCCTCTCTTTCTGGGACTCCTGTGAAGCTCATGTTCTATGCTTGCTGCTGTCCTGCGGGTCAGCTAATCTCTGTCATTTTTTTTTCTTTATTCTTTTTGTTTTCCCACCTTTCAGACACGGAGATTTCAATGGACCTCTCTTCCTGTTCTCTCATTTTTCTTACACCTGCTCAAATTGGCTGTTGAACCCCTCAGTGAGCTTTCTCGTATCAGTTATTATACTTTGCAACTCCATAACTTCTATTTGGTCTCTTTTTATAATTTCTCTCTCTTTGTGATAGTCTCTGTTTGTTGAGAGATTGTTCTCCTGGTTTCTCTTGGTTCTTTGTCCATGGTTTCCTTTAGCTCTTTGAGTACGTGTAAAAGAGTTAAATCGAAATACTTTGTCTAGTCAAGTCAACCCTGGGCTTCTCCAAGGACATTTTCTATTAACTGTTTTTTTATCCCCTGTGACCAGGCCATGCTTTCCTGCTTCTTTGCATGCCGAGTGATTTTTGTTCAAAACGGGACATTTTGCATATTGTAATGTGATAATTCTCAATGGCAGATTCTCTCCCCTCCTTATGATTTGTGGTTGCTGATTGTCCCTGGGTCCCTGAGGCCGAGAAGTGTGGGAGGCATCGCTGCCCAGGTCATGGGGTGCAGGGAGGGTGTGGAGGAGGGAGCTGTGGCCCTGGCGTCCTCCCTGTCTCCCTTGCACGGAGCTAAGACACCCCCAGGAGGCCTCCCTCCTGCCCTCTGGTCTGCACATGTTCTCACGCTGTCCCGGGTGTCCTCCACCTTCACCACCATGACCTTCCCTTCCCCGCCGGCCCCCACCCACCCTGCCCAGCAGGTGGGAGCTCTGGAGGCCACGTCTCCGTTCTCTCTCTGTCTCAGCGGCGCCCGTGCGGGAGCAGAGGTGTCCCCGAGCGTCCCTGAGTGCAGGAGCCCAGGACGCCCAAACCTTCCGGAGCGGAGAGCTCCTTGGCGCTGGGCCAGCTGCTGCCGTGTCCCCCAGGGCACTGGGCCAGCTGCTGCCGTGTCCCCCAGGGCACTGGGCCAGCTGCTGCCGTGTCCCCCAGGGCACTGGGCCAGCTGCTGCCGTGTCCCCCAGGGCACTGGGCCAGCTGCTGCCGTGTCCCCCACCCCCCGTCTCCCACCTCCCAGCACAGCTGCGGCCCTGCCGCCCCGGGACAGCCCACCTGGGCCCGGAAGGAGCTGCTTCTACCACGGGGGGGGGGGGCGGGGGGGGGCTCTGGCCTGAGCCAGGTGGCGCCCAGGTGACCTGTGAGCACAGCTGCACCCCGCAGGGCCTGGGGCGGGCTGGAAGGCAGAGCAACGCCATCGGCTGGACAGGGGCTTCCAGGTGTCCTGTGCGAGAGTCCCCGGGTCCCCACAGCTGGGATGTAAAGAGGTCCAGCCCCCAGAGCAGGACCAGAACTCCCCACGCCCCACCCGCCGGGCAAGCCACAGTCAACACGGAGGGCAGCGTGGGCAGAGCGGGTTTTATTGGAGCTCAGAGGCCGAGAGCAACCGTTTGGGTGGAAAACCAGGGTCAGGCAGGGCCCCGCCCTGAGCAGCAAGGCACGTGGCCTGGCGAGAAAGTGCAACGTGGAGCCGCTGGGCTCCCGTGGGCCGAGGGCCGGAGGGAGGAGTGAGGCTGTCAGGCCAGACCAGGCTGGGCGCTGCGGGAGGGGCTGCTCTTCTCAGCAGTGGAGCTGCCTGGGCAGGGGCTGGGAGGCCAGGGGGTCCCAGGACTGGCAGGAAGGGGGGACCTGAGCCCGCTGGCCCTGGTGACGTGCCCATCAGCAGCTGGACTTTTGGCCCAAGGAGAGGCCACAGCAGGCTGGGCGGGGACAGGTGGGGCGGCAGAGAAGGGACACGCAGGAGGCCGGGCGGCAGCAGCTGGGCTGGCAGGAGGAGGCGGGGGCACAGCAGGCAGGTCTGCACACAGGGCGGCAGAGG
Organism: Microcebus murinus; assembly: GCF_040939455.1. NCBI lineage: Eukaryota > Metazoa > Chordata > Mammalia > Primates > Cheirogaleidae > Microcebus > Microcebus murinus. The sequence goes on from NC_134104.1 coordinate 1,616,297, forward strand.
AGGGACACGCAGGAGGAGGGTCTGCAGCAGGGGGAGGAGGTGCAGCAAGCCGGCTGGCAGCTAGACTGCTGGCAGCACGAAGAGGAGGCCCCAGTGCAGACAGGCTCACAGCACACGGGCTTGCAGCACACGGGCACACAGCAGGACGGCTGGCAGGGGGACGGGGTGCAGCAAGCCGGCTGGCAGCTGGACTGCTGGCAGCATGAAGAGGAGGCCCCAGAGCACACGGGCACACAGCACACGGGCTTGCAGCACACGGGCACACAGCAGGACGGCTGGCAGGGGGAGGAGGTACAGCAAGCCGGCTGGCAGCTAGACTGCTGGGAGCACGAAGAGGAGGCCCCAGAGCACACGGGCACACAGCACATGGGTTTGCAGCACACGGGCACACAGCAGGACGGCTGGCAGGGGGAGGGGGTGCAGCAAGCCGGCTGGCAGCTAGACTGCTGGCAGCATGAAGAGGAGGCCCCAGAGCACACGGGCACACAGCACACGGGCTTGCAGCACACGGGCACACAGCAGGACGGCTGGCAGGGGGAGGGGGTGCAGCAAGCCGGCTGGCAGCTGGACTGCGGGCAGCACGAGGGCGTGCAGGCGCTGGCGCAGACGGGCTGGCAGGGGCTGCACACGCAGCTCATGGGGCTGCAGACCAGGCTCAGGCAGGCGGCCGGGGCGCAGCAGCTGGGGGCGCAGCAGGGGGGCTCGCAGCAGCTCTCTGGGCAGTCGTCCCCCTGCCAGGAGTCGGAGCAGACGGACGTGGCGGGCGCGGCCATGCTGGCGTGGGAGCAGGTGTGCTGGCGGAGAGTGAGTGGGTGTGAGCGGGTGTGAGCAGGTGGGTGTGTGAGGTGCTCCGCGCTGCTGGCTTTTATACCCCTCCCGCGCGAGCTGTCCCACCGGAGCCTCAGCAGGGCCGTCCCCTTCCTTGTTGGTGTTTGGGTCCTAGAGACGCCTAATTAGCGCCGTTTCGTGTTTAGTTCTGGGAGTTGTTGTTCAACTCGTAAACGTCCTGCAGGCACCTCTGTGTGTGTTGACGCCTCCTCACCTACCTGTGGCCGCAGAACGTGCTGTGGAAGACGACGGCGTGGATTTCTGCAAACACAGCGTCTGGGGCCGGCCTCAGCCCCGTGAGGTCCGTGCATCCTGTTCCCAGCTGGCCTCAGGCTGTGCCCTGGGGGGTCGGCTCGTCCGGGCTGCGAGGCTTCCAGAATGCCAGGCTGCCCCGCCCGGGTCAGAGAGGGGTGAGGGCGCAACGTTTCTGGAAGAGGCTCCCAGTCCTCTCCCTGGAGCAGGAAGCCCCCCGAAGGCTTCAGTGCAGGTGGGGAGCAGGTCGCGGGACAGTCCTGTGGCCCATCGTGATCGCGGTGGTCCCCATGGGCCGCGCACGCCCTGTCCTCCCTGTGCGTCCCCTCCCGTCTCCGTTCACTTTCGCCCCTGAGCTCCTCGCGCATGAGCTCTGCGGAAACCGCCGCCGGCTGGGCACGCAGGTCTGTGGGCTGCCGTGACCCGAAGGTGACAGGCGGGACGGCGTCTTTCAGGGGCTGAGGGACGGTCACTGCACACCTGGGGTTCCCGGGCAGGAAGAACACTGCTCCAAGCGAAGGTGGAAAGGGCATTGCCGGGCAGACGAAGACCGCACCAGCGGACCCACCCCAGAGTGAACACGGAGGGATGTTTCGGGTGCCCGGAAGAGGGACACGCGGGAGGAGGCCAGGGGGACCCGACAGGACAGACGAACGGGCAATCACGAGCGGGACTGACGCTCCTCGTATCGGCAGTGTTGTGATGTGATGACCTATCTGTGACGGCTCGTGGCCTAAACTGTGCGTAGAAATAAAATTCATGGAAGCACGAACGGTGGAAGGTGAGAGGGAAAACGGAGCTGAGTTTTTCCGAGGCCTTCGCACTGTTCGGGCGCGGTGACGTGTGACTCCGGTCACACCTGAACGGCCCGCGTGCTCGCGGCCCTCTCCTGGGCGGTGGCGGGGGAGCAGCAAGAGCCAGGTGGAAACGGATACGACCGCAGAGGGAGCATGAATAACAGAAACATTTTATTAATCCAAAGTTGACAGGAAGCGATTTTTGAAAGAAACATAAAACAATCGGGACCAACAACAACAAGGATAGACGATGGCGGACATGAACCCGGCAATCAGTGATTAAATCAAATGCAAGGTGCCGCGTGTTCTAGCTAAAAAAAAAGATGACTGGTCTGGATAAAAGATAGAAAACCTAAGTACCGTGTTTCCCCCAAAATAAGACAGGGTCTTATATTTATTTTTCCTCAAGAAGACACGCTAGGGCTTATTTTCAGGGGATGTGTTATTTTTTTTTTAAAGTACAGTACAACAATCTACATTTATGCAAATATAGTGAAGTCATCTTCTTCTGGAACATCATCCTCACTCTCTTTTTTTTTTTTTTTTTTTTTTTTTAACTTTCCTCTTCTACTGGAGCATCCTCACTCTCCAAACCCCAAATCCCATCCTGAATGTCTTGCGACTATTTCCTTTAGGACCACTGGCCCTGATCTCTCCTGTCGAGCACTAGAGCTGTCACGGGGCAGATGAGAAGGGCTGCTCGTCTTCTTTCCCGCTCTGCGACGACACGCACGGGTTGTGCAGATGCGCTGCGTAGCCACGCCCGTCGCTATGGCTTATTTTCGGGGTAGGGCTTCTATTGCGCAAATGCTTAGAAATCCTGCTGGGGCTTATTGTATGGGTAGGTCTTATTTTCGGGGAAACACGGTATGTGCTGTTCCCACAAGACGGAGCCCACAGAAACGTGCAGGGGATGGTCGGGAATAGCAAGATGGGAGGAGACACAACGGAAATGCTGCCGTGACTTGTGAGTACCGAGGCAGGTTTTAGAGCCGGGATCATTATTAGAGATAAATAAAGACATTTTATTTATTTGTTTATTTATATCTAATAAGGATATTTTATTATTATTTCAAGAAGGCTTCATAAGCTATGATTAAAATCTGGGCAACATTTCTTTAAATGCAACTGAAGGAACATGAAGCTTATCGGTGATGTCTGCACAAATCTTTTTGTTTTTGTTTTTGTTTTTTTGCTGGTTGGACATTTGGAAATAAAGACGTTGTATAAAGTTAAAAGCGTCGACCCACCAGGAGGATATAATGCCTCTAAATTTGCATGTGCCTAATTACATGGCTGAAGGCAAACAAAAAAACACGACAGAGCCGAAAGTAGAAGCAGAGAAAGGAACAGTCGTGTCGGGGGCGTGAATTCACCTCTCTCAATAATTGACGGAAAGAGGCAAAAGCAACCTCAGAGCGAGAAAGGCTGTTCTAGGTTTGGAGTGGAACAAACACTAAAGCCATTATAAAAAGAAGACCGATAAACCTAATTACATGAAAATGTCAAAGTTGCGTGAGATAAAACACTGTGAGCCGACTGAAAGGACAAACAACCGTGTGGGACTGTGTCTGCCGCGTGTGTCACGGGGGGCGGGGGGGCAAGTCCACCCGGCGTGCGCAGAGCCCCCACCGGAGCTGCCGCAGTGCCCACGGCACAAGGGAAAACGCACAGGGGTGCGGAGACCACCAAAGAAAACGCACGGCCCTTAGCCACGCCAGTGTGCTCAGCCCCATTCGAAACGAGAGAGAGGGAACGAATTTAACAGGCGTGTGGGCTCACGTCTCACATGTCACGTGCAGAGGCCGGGGCGGGGCAGGTGTGGCGACCCCTCCGTGCACCTGCTGGCGGCCTCCCCGCTCGGCGGCTGCGGCTGCTGCGTGTCGACACCCAGAGCTTTGTACCTCTGAGCCCGAGTGGTCAGCGTCCGCCCCGTCCGTACGCCTGGGCAGGCGTCACCGCCGTGGGGTGGTCCACCCTCAGGGTGCTCAGGGCCCCGCCTCCCGGTGCCAGATGCTGGGGGTCCCCGCCCCTCGAGTACAGGCCGGGCCTGTGACATGCGTGTAGCCACCAAGCGTGCAGCAAGGGTGACGGACGTGTGCACTCACGGTGCCTAGGGCTGGGATGCCGTGTTGGGAGCGTGCACCCTCCTCGCTGGCTGGGAGGAGTTGGGGGAGAGACGGGGACTCCAGCTGCCGGCCAGGGAGAGCCGGGGCCCGGCCCCACGGCCCGCGAGGAGCCAGGCACCGGCTGCCACGGCACGCGTGTGGGCGTGCCCCTTCGCAGCCCAACCTATGAGAGACGCTGGACACAGTCCTTCCACGAACGCAGCCCCGCTGTGCCGGACCCCCGCTCGCAGCACCTGTGAGGTGACAGGTGTGTGTGGCTTGAAGCCCGCACGCGTGTGTGAATCTGTGACACAGCTGTAGGAAATGAGCACGCAGACGGATGCGGAACTCTGTGCAGACAGGAAAGAGATTTCTACGTACTCGTAGGAAAGGAGCTCTGTTTTGCATTAAGTTTTAAATAAGTGGGGAGCGTGTGATACGATTTGTGTCTTCAAATTTTGCGCACGTACACAGAGGACGGACAGACAGACGGATGGACAGGCAGACACGGGCTCGTTATTCGTCACCCATGGATCCGTGCTTGCGAGTTGTTACCCCGACGTTTATCTGTAGCCTCTAAGTCAGTGCCGGCGGTGCTGGTGCCGTCAGCCGCGGCCACTCACGGCCCGGGGCACGTGCGGGCTCCGGACGTGCAGGTCCCCGGGGCCCCGCCGGGCGTCGGCCGTCCTGTTCCCGCTCGTGCGGGCAGTGGGCGCCGCTCCCCTCCGCTGCCCTTGCGGTTCCTCCGCTCCAACGCCCCGGGCGCGAGGCGGTCCCAGCACCAGCGGCCACGCTGCGTCTCACACAGAAAACACGCGTGTCGGACGTGCGTCATGCACGCAGGCTGAGATGCGGCGCCGCGGACAGAGAGTTTCCCGCCCGGGTAATGGGACGCGCTGGGCGTGTTTGTGCAGAAGGGGACAAGGACGGGGAGAGAGCGCAAGAGGGTGAGCAGGAGACGGGACCGTGCGGGGCTGGGAGTCGGCTGCACCGGGACTCCGTCTTCACGGGGCGTCTCGCCTTCCCTGCTGGGCCCGCGGACACCAGCTAGTCACCGTTGAGGCAGCGACACTTGCCGCGCTGGGTGCCGTGCTTGGGAGACGGGGCTGGGGACCACGGAAGGGCTGGCCAGGGCGGCCGGCTCCCTGGAGGCGCAGGGCACACGGGGGCCTGGGGGGACAAGGGGCGGGGGCTGCCCTTGGCGAAGAGGGGTGCCGAGGGTTCACGGAGCAGGGGGCTGTGCAGGGCCTGAGTGGGGAGCGGCCGAGCCCTCCGTCCTTGTCCTGAACATGCAGTCCTGCCAGCAACCAGGCATGCAGCAGACACGGCCCAGACGTGGCAGGAGTTTACGAGCCGGACAACCTCACAGGCAAACAAACATCTGATGACGGGCTGGCCCGGCGCTCAGCAACAAGGAAGGGGCGGCTTGGGGCTGGGACAACAAGGGCGGGAGGGGTATAAAGGCTGACAGCGCCGAGCACCCCACACACTCACCCACACACTCACCCACACACTCACCCCACACTCACCCAGTCAACCCTCCCAGCTCAGCCCCAGCATGGCCGCGTCCGCCGTGTCCGTCTGCTCCAGCGACCTGAGCTACGGCAGCCGCGTCTGCCTGCCCGGTTCCTGCGACTCCTGCCCCGACTCCTGGCAGGGGGACGACTGCCCAGAGAGCTGCTGCGAGCCCCCCTGCTGCGCCCCCAGCTGCTGCGCCCCGGCCGCCTGCCTGAGCCTGGTCTGCAGCCCCGTGAGCTGCGTGTGCAGCCCCTGCCAGTCCGTCTGCACCAGCGCCTGCACACCCTCGTGCTGCCCGCAGTCCAGCTGCCAGCCGGCTTGCTGCACCCCCTCCCCCTGCCAGCCGTCCTGCTGTGTGCCCGTGTGCTGCAAGCCCGTGTGCTGTGTGCCCGTGTGCTCTGGGGCCTCCTCTTCATGCTGCCAGCAGTCCAGCTGCCAGCCGGCTTGCTGCACCCCCTCCCCCTGCCAGCCGTCCTGCTGTGTGCCCATGTGCTGCAAGCCCGTGTGCTGTGAGCCCGTGTGCTGCAAGCCCGTGTGCTGTGAGCCCGTGTGCTGCAAGCCCGTGTGCTGCAAGCCTGTGTGCTGTGAGCCCGTGTGCTCTGGGGCCTCCTCTTCATGCTGCCAGCAGTCTAGCTGCCAGCCGGCTTGCTGCACCTCCTCCCCCTGCCAGCCGTCCTGCTGTGTGCCCGTGTGCTGCAAGCCCGTGTGCTGTGTGCCCGTGTGCTCTGATGCCTCCTCTTCATGCTGCCCGCAGTCTAGCTGCCAGCCGGCTTGCTGCACCTCCTCCCCCTGCCCCTCCCCCTGCTGCAGACGTGCCTCCTGCGTGTCCCTCCTCTGCCGCCCCGTGTGCAGACCTGCCTGCTGTGCCTCTGCCTCCTCCTGCCAGCCCAGCTGCTATCGCCCGGCCTCCTGTGTGTCTCTCATCTGCCGTCCCGCCTGTCCCCGCCCGGCCTCCTGCGTGTCCCTCATCTGCCGCCCGGCCTGTCCCCGCCCGGCCTGCTGTGGCCTCTCCTCGGGGCAGGGGTCCAGCTGCTGATGGGCATGTCCCCAGGGCCAGGGCTCAGGTCCAGCCTGTGCCTCTCACAGCCCCTCAGTCCAGTCCTGGCCCAGGTTAGGCGGCTGCCCCCACCTGGGCAGGGGCCCCCATGTCCCTTCTGTGCTGCCCTGACCTCCCCTGCTGCCACCCCGGGGCTGCCCCACCTTCCCTCTGTCCCTGTCCTCCCTCCCAGTGTCTCTGCTGCGGGTCACGTGGCCTCGACTTGAACCTGTCAGCACCTCTCGGCTCCCAATAAACGCGCTGTGACCCCTGATTCTCTTCTCCTGTGATGCTGGTGGGGTTGGGGACAGGGATTTGAGCAGACTGTGGCCTCCTCCTGCCAGGGACATTGCTAGGAATGAGTGACTCAACCTAGAGACCGCAGTGCAGTGTCCTCTCTCCTTGGTGTCACAGGCGGGACTCTGGCCTCGCCCAGGAAGGCACAGTCCCTGCCCGGCCCTGCCCCGGCTCCCCAAGGCTGGTCACCCCGGAGTTCCCGGCTTGGGGGTCCTCCAGGCCCCCTGGACCGTCCCAGCCGTGTTCCACCGGGGCAGCCCCAGCCCCCAGAGTCGCCCCCCAGGCCGCCGCCTGCTGGTCTGGGCACACGGCCTCCGGGCCTGGGTCTCCCTCCCGGGGCGTCCCGCCCATGGCGCTGCCCGCACAGTGGACTCCGAGGCGGGAGAGGGAGGAGCTGCTCCCCGCTCTCGGGAGATAGCGGCGTGAGTGCGAGGAAGGGTGTTGTCACGGGGTGGAAACGGGCTGCTGGCGTCCTCCTCTGGCAGCCTGAGGATGGGGGTGGAAGGGACCGGAATCCACCGCGGGACTGCGCCGGGCCTGGGCACAGCACGGGGCCGTGGACAGCAGCCCGCTCTGGGGTCAGGATGCTGCTACGGGGCACAGGCGGCCACGGACCCTGGTGAGAACAGGGAGGAGGACGTACTGGGGCCACGGTGGTGGCCAGAGCCGTTTCAGTGAAGGGACCACTGTCCCCAACAGTGAAAAGCTCACAGTGGTCAAGGCCCCCTCCCCACGATTCCGCACCTCAGCCCGTGGACCAGGAGAGAGTCCCTCACCCTGGGGCCCGTGTACATGCCAGGACCCGGTAAGGGCACCCCTGCACCCCGTGAGGCCCCAGCCCCCCCAGGCTGTGTCTCCCCACCTGCTGCCCGGCCCCCGGCCCCCTCACCCCCAGCCTGTACCTCCACACGCGTGCACAGTCGGCTCTGCTGAGGCACCCTCGACACGGGCACTCTTGCTTGTGTGGCTGGAAGCGTTGTGACAGGGGTCTCCGTCCTGCAGCCCCGCCCAGGCCCGGAGACGCACCATTCCCATTGCTCTGACAGCCTCCCGGCCTCCCGCCCCCCGACACGCTGAGCCCCGGCCGCCCTGGAGCCAGATTCAGCCTTGCTCGAGCCTCACGGGACAGGGCCAGGCAGCACGGCCTCTGCGTGGCTTTGTGTCGCGTCCCTGCCGTTTGTTCCAGCCATTCACGGCTGGTGGGGTCCCGTGACCACGTGTGCCCGCTGTCCACCCAGCTGTAGGTACGCCGGGCCGGCTCCGGATGAGTGTGAATAAATAAAGCCGCCACGCAAATCACACTCGGGAATGTGTGGGCAGATGTTTTTACTTCTCCCGGGTAAACACCAATGGTAGGATCGCTGGGCAGACGGTAAGCACGTGTCTGACTTCACAGCAAAGCTCCAGTTGTTGCCCCAGTGGCCGCGTTCCCACCCGGGGTGGCCGTCTCCCTGCAGCCCTGGGTGTGGCCCGGGGACTATTCTCGCCACGAGGGTTCTCCCACGTGGTCTTCGGTGAGGTGGCTGTTCTAAGCCTCTGCCCGTTTTTCTTAGATCAGGTTGTTTCTAGTCTTACCGCTGAGTTTTAAATATTCTTTTTTTTTTGAGACAGAGTCTCACTCTGTTGCCCAGGCTACAGTGCCGTGGCGTCAGCCCAGCTCACAGCAACCTCAGACTCCTGGGCTCAAGCGATCCTCCTGCCTCAGCCTCCCGGGTAGCTGGGACTACAGGCATGAGCCACCATGCCCGGCTAATTTTTTCCATATATTTTTAGTTGGCCAATTAATTTCTTTCTATTTTTAGTAGAGACGGGGTCTCCCTCTTGCTAAGGCTGTTTTCAAACCCCTGACCTTGAGCGATCTGCCCACCTCGGCCTCCCAGAGTGCTAGGATGACAGGCGTGAGCCACCGTGCCCGGCCTTAAATATTCTTTATAGATTCCAGATGCCAGTTTTTCTCACACATCTCCATCTGTGGCCAGCTTTTGCAAATTTTCTTAACAGTGCTTCTTTGAGAGCTGAATTTTTTACTTTGACTAAGCCCAATTTATCATTTTTTCTTCAATGGTCCTCAGAAATCTTCGCGTAAATGCAAAGTCACGCAACTTTTCTCCTATGCTTCCTTCTGGATGTCTTATGGTTTTAACTTTTGTTTCGTTCTATAATCCGTTTCAAGTTAATTTTAAAACATCCTGCCAGTTGTTCCTGGGTCGCTTGTTGAAAGTCTGTCCTTTGTACACGGAATGGCCTTTGTCAAAACCTGCTGGCGGTGTCCTCGGGCTATTTCTGCACTCCCGGTTCTGTTCCAGCTTCCCTGCCACATGCTGCCTCTGTCAATCCAGCCGTAAATTGAATCTTGAAACCAAGTAGTGTTAGTTCTCAATTTCTGTTTTTGCTTTTTAAAATTGGTTGGCTACTTTGGGTCTTTTACATTTCCATATAGATTTTAGAATCAGCTCATTGATTTCTACAGAAAAGCCGGCTGGCTGGGATTTTGATTGGGATGCAGTAAATCGATCTGCAGATCAATTCGGAAAGAATTGACATTTGACATAATTGAATCTTTTGATCCATGAGCAGAATACGTCTCTCCAGTCATTTAGGATTTCCTTCACTTTTTCTGTAGTATTTTGACGTTATTAGTGTATAGGTCTTTATACATATTTTGTTAAATTTATCTCTTTTTTTCCTTTTTTAATGTTTTGCTTGATGGCATGTGTACTTCATTAGCAACTGTTGGTTGCTGCTCTGTAGAAATACAATTGCTTTGGTATTGTATATTGATCTCGAATCCTGTGACCTTGCTGACTTCGTTTATGAACGCTAATAGATTTTTTTGTGTATTCCTTAGGGTTTCCTAAGTCCATGGTTATGTCAGCTGTGAATAAAGAGAGATACGCTTTGTCTCCATGATCTGTGGGTTTGATCTGACCTATCTGATCTTTCATTTCTTCTCTTACCGTTGGTGCGTGCTGAGGGCCTGGGGCGCAATGTCGAGTAGAAGTTGGGGGGGCGGACGTCACTGCCTTGCCCCTGGTCTCGGGGGAGCACTCAGTCTATGCAGGTTCCCTTTCATTCCTACTTGGCTGGGAGGTGTTTGTTTATTTGTTTGGGGTTTTATTATTTTTAATTTTTGCATCTATTGAAATGATCACATGATTGTGTCCCTTTATCTGCTAACATTGGGAAACACAGCGATCAGCTTTTGAATGTAACATCAAGCTAAATTCTCCAGCATAAAACCCATTTAACTTCTGAGGAGTCATTGCTTAAAAAAAAAAAAACAAAAAAAAACCCATTTAACTGTGAAATATTATTCTTATTATATGTTGCTGAATTCAGTTTGCTAATTTTTTATTAAGAATTTTTGTATCTATATTCATAAGGTATAGAGATCTGTAGTGGGTTTTTTTTTGTTTTGAGACAGTGTCTCATTCTTTTGCCCAGGCTAGAGTGCTGTAGCATTAGCCTAGCTCACAGCAACCTCAAACTCCCAGGCTCAAGTGATCCTCCTGCCTCAGCCTCCCGAGTAGCTGGGACTACAGGCATCCGCCACCATGCCCGGCTAATTTTTTTTTCTATTTTTAATTGTGTGGCTAGCTTCTTTCTATTTATAGTAGAGACGGGCTCTCGCTCTTGCTCAGGCTGGTCTCAAACTCCGGAGCTCAAGTGATCCTCCCACCTCGGCCTCCCAGAGTGCTAGGATTATAGGCGTGAGCCACCGCGCCCGGCCTTAAGATTTCTTATAAGACCCCCAAATCGTCACCGTGTTTTTGTGTCCCGGCCGTCCCGTCGGCCTCATGTGTGCACTGTGGTCACAAGGCACCTGTGCTCTGCTGTCGGGGCCGAGCCACCACCTACCCTGACAAACGAGTCCAATTGCTCTGGGCCTCACGGAGCCCAGAGGCGCCGAGGAGAGTGTTCTGCTCACACGGGGCGTGAGCACGTGCTCTCACGTGGCCATGCGGTGCGGCCGGGAGATCCGGATCGAGACACGGCACACCAGAGACTGCAGAGTCACGGGGCTTTATTGTCGATTCACACAGGGCAGCCGGAGGAGGCGGGAGGGGACAGAGTGCAGGTGGGTGGAGACGCCAGGGATCGGGCCGAGCCGAGCCTCACGAGGGGTGGGAGACACGGAGAAGACCCTGTGTCCGGGGACTGTCCAGGAGCCCCCACCCCAGAGGGCGGCAGCATTGAGTGTGGACACGTAGTTCTCAGCCTTCGTCCAGCTCAACGGCAGACCAGGCCAGACGACTTTCGGAAGCGATCAAGGTGCTGGGCCATTCAGGATGTGATGTTCTGCTCCAGGGCAGCCCTGGCCCTGGCCCTGGGGACGTGCCCCTCAGCAGCTGGACCCCTGCCCCGAGGAGAGGCCACAGCAGGCCGGGCGGGGACAGGCAGGACGGCAGATGAGGGACACGCAGGAGGCTGGGCGGTAGCAGCTGGGCTGGCAGGAGGAGGTAGGGGCACAGCAGGCAGGTCTGCACACGGGGCGGCAGAGGAGGGACACGCAGGAGGAGGGTCTGCAGCAGGGGGAGGGGCAGGGGGAGGAGGTGCAGCAAGCCGGCTGGCAGCTAGACTGCTGGCAGCACGAGGAGGAGGCCCCAGTGCAGACAGGCTCACAGCACATGGGCTTGCAGCACACGGGCACACAGCAGGACGGCTGGCAAGGGGAGGAGGTGCAGCAAGCCGGCTGGCAGCTAGACTGCTGGCAGCACGAGGAGGAGGCCCCAGTGCAGACAGGCTCACAGCACATGGGCTTGCAGCACACGGGCACACAGCAGGACGGCTGGCAAGGGGAGGAGGTGCAGCAAGCCGGCTGGCAGCTAGACTGCTGGCAGCATGAAGAGGAGGCCCCAGAGCACACGGGCACACAGCACACGGGCTTGCAGCACACAGGTTTGCAGCACACGGGCACACTGCAGGACAGCTGGCAGGGGGAGGGGGTGCAGCAAGCCGGCTGGCAGCTAGACTGCTGGCAGCAGGAAGAGGAGGCCCCAGAGCACACGGGCACACAGCACACGGGCTTGCAGCACACGGGCACACAGCAGGACGGCTGGCAGGGGGACGGGGTGCAGCAAGCCGGCTGGCAGCTGGACTGCGGGCAGCACGAGGGCGTGCAGGCGCTGGTGCAGACGGACTGGCAGGGGCTGCACACGCAGCTCACGGGGCTGCAGACCAGGCTCAGGCAGGCGGCCGGGGCGCAGCAGCTGGGGGCGCAGCAGGGGGGCTCGCAGCAGCTCTCTGGGCAGTCGTCCCCCTGCCAGGAGTCGGGGCAGGAGTCGCAGGAGCCGGGCAGGCAGACGCGGCTGCCGTAGCTCAGGTCGCTGGAGCAGACGGACACGGCGGATGCAGCCATGCTGGGGCTGAGCTGGGAGGGTTGAGTGGGTGAGTGTGGGGTGAGTGAGTGAGTGGGTGGGTGAGTGGGTGTGTAAGTGAATGCTCCGGGCTGTGGCTTTTATACCCCTCCCGGGCACGTGCTTGGCAGTGGCAGGCTCAGCCCTGCCCTGCCCGCCTTGCTGGTGCGCGGAGCCAGCGCCTGGAGAGTAAACAGTGGCCGCGTTTCCGTTTCCCGGACTCCTGCTCGGCTCACGAGACTCTTGCAATTGGCTTGGGGGTGTGTTTGCTGGTTTCCGTCTCAGAAGGAAAAGCAGAGGCGGAACACGGGTCACGCCGCCTCCCTCGCTGGGCGCAGGGGGAGGGCCGGGAGCACGTGTGTGGCTGTGCTGGGCAGTGGTCAGCGCGGCCTGCAGACCGCACGGCCGGCCCCCGCGTCCTCAGGCTGCTGGACAAGCCCTCGGGCTCCGTCACCGTCATCGTCACCATAGCTCGGTGGTCCCCAGCCTTAGCCACTCGCGCTGGCACGGCCCTCGCCACTGAAAGGCAGACCGGTCACACGTGTCCACCGGCCTGCACGCGTGTCCCCTGCTCGGACCCCACTTTGCACGTGCTGGGGGCTCCCCGGTCTCTCGCGTGTGGCGGCTGCACTGGCTGTCCTCGTCCTCTGTGACTGCGCGGCTCACGGAGGGTGCCGGCGGGGGTTTGCAGAGCGCCCCTCACGCGGGCTTGCTCGGCGTCTGCCGTGCCCAGTGGTCCCACGGATGGCCCTGCTGTGTGTTGTCGCGGGAGATGCTGCTGCTCCTCCCTCTGCTGCCAATAAACGTTTGGGGGCGATCCCTTGAGACTTTGCCAATGTCCTGCTTCTGCGCGGCGTTTGCAGGAGAGCCTGAGCGCCGTTTGGGGGTCTGGGCCGCTGCGCCCACCCCGGGTTCACCCACATTTGCTAACGAGAATCCCCTGTACGGAAGAGCCGTCCCTTCTGCTCTGCTAGGCGTCTGCTCCTTTAGTTATTTATTTCGGCATGGACTAGAGGATATTCATTTTATTATTTGAGTCATAATCCAATATTGTCATTGTTTATTTTGTGGTTCCAACGCTCCACCGGGAACTCTCTCATTTCAGTGCCCGTGCCCTGCCACGTGCCGCCCCTCCCTGCCTCGCCCTACCTCCTGCCCCGGGCTCCTCTCTGTCTTCCCGGCTCCACCCCTGGGGTCAGCTGCTCTGCACAGGGCCGGCCATCAGCGCTCGCCGCTGTCGAGAAACCCAGGCCCCGAGCCCGGCCCCGCTTCTCCCAGGCCCCCGGGCGCAGGCGAGGGGTGTTCGTAAGTGCTGCTTCGCCTGGCCGCAGCCGGAGAACCGCCGCGCTGGCCCTAGTGTTCCAGGGCAGCGTTATCTGGTTTAAAATCGCCCCTTCTGTGGCCGAGAGATCCTGTCGCGCATGGATGTTGGGATTTTGCGAAATGCTTTCACGCAACCATTGAGATGATCACATAGCTTTCTTTTTCAGTCTGTTACGGCGGTGAATTACAGTGATTGATTTCTAAAACTTTTTATTTTGAAGCAATTATGGATCCACAGGAAACTCTAAAGACAGTACAGAGAGGTCCTGTGTACCGCCCAAAGACAGAATCACAACCAGTCAAGCAAGAAATTAATTGGCCAATTAAAAATATATATATATATATAAAAAGAGCCAGGCATGGTGGCGCATGCCTTTAGTCCCACCTACTCGGGAGGCTGAGGCAGGAGGATCGCTGGAGCCTAGGAGTTTGAGGTTGCCGTGAGCTAGGCTGACACCACAGCACTCTAGCCTGGGCAACAGAGTGAGACTCTGTCTCAAAAAAACAAAAGTCCAGTCGCGGGGTGACAAGCTCACGCCGGGCAGCCGCCATGGGCAGCTGTCCCTGAGAGAGCATTCTCTCCGCAAGTCGCCGTGGCCTCTGTGCCGGGCTGCGGCTTTTGCAGAGTCTTCTCTGTGGGGCTCCGGACGGACGAGCCCGGGAGCCCCGCGTGGCCTCCCCCAGCTGCCACTCCTGTGCAGCGCCAGCGAGTCCGGCGCCCACCACCGGGACCCGGGAAGACTGGTCTCTCAGCGGCAAACCCGCCTCAGAGCCCCGGACACCCCTGCGGTGGCTGGACCCGCGTGCCGGGGCTTGACCAAGGATTGTCGCGTCTGTCCTTGAGTGCCGCCCGTTGGTCGCAGCGATGGCGCCGTCTCCGCCTGGGTCGGAGCACGCCGCCCCAGCGTGCCCTCTGCTGCTTCCTGGGAGAGATTACTCGGAACCGGCGTTTTTCCCTTCCTTAAATGATGGCTGGAATTTTCCAAGAAACCGGAGTTTTCTTTGCTGGGATAAGGTTTTCTTTTACAGATCGAGGACTTCCCGCCTTTCCGTTTCTTCTCTACCGAGTTCTGGTGTTTGCGCCTGTTAGGGGATCGGTCTGTCTCATCTAAGGCAGGCGTCCTCAAACTACGGCCCGCGGGGCACCTGCGGCCCGCCGAGGACATTTATCCAGCCCGCCGGGTGATTTTGCCGCCGCTGCCTGTCCTGCTTAGCGGCCGACTCGTCCCGGGCCCGCAGTGCGCATGTGTGGAATGTGCCCGCACTCTCCAACCGTCTGAGGGACAGTGAGCTGGCCCCCTGCTTAAAAAGTTTGGGGACCCCTGATCTAAGGTTTAGGGCATGCAGGCCCAGTGTTGTTGGCAGAATTCCCTCGTTACCCTTTTAAGTTTCTGAGAATTGTCTAGTGATGTCCCCTTTTCGCCCTGGACGTCGGTGCCTGCTTTCTCCACCCCTTTCTCCGTGCTCAGCCTGGCTGAAGCTCTGTCTTCTCCAAGAGCCGCCTCCGCCCGCTTCCTTCCGCTCACCCGTGTCCTGACTCCCGCCCTCGCGAGCCCTTCCTCCCGCGTGCCGTGGCTCCGCCCGCTCCCCGACTCGGTTCCTGGGGCTGAGGGTCGGGCGCTGGACCGACGCCCTTCGCTGTCCCGTGCCGCTGGGCGGGCCTCTGCCTCAGCCTCAGCCGCACCCACAGGTCCTCGCCGCCCGCCAGCCCGCCCATGCCTGGGGCCGGGCGTGCCATCTCCACCGCCCTCCCGGGAGAGGCTGCGCCGTGTAATTCCCAGTTTCCGAGCCCACGGGCACAGGCGATGGAGTCCAGAGGACTCGCACGCACGCAACCTGGGAGGGCGGGCCGGCCTCGGAGGCCCCGCTGTGGGCCGGCGGCTGTGCCGGGGACTCATGTGCGTTCAGGTTTCCACTGCCCGGGGCTGCGGGGACGATCCGCCTGCCAGGAGGGAGCCGGGCCCGCGCCCTCATCCGACCCTCCCCGCCCTGGCCCTGGCAGTGGCTCCCGCCCGCCCGCCCGCCCGCCCGGGAGCAGCCCTCGGATCCGGAGCCTGTTCTGTGGACGGGGCCCTCAGGCAGCCGAGCGTCCTGTCCCGGGAGGGCTGGGGTCAAGCCGCCGTGTCCCCTGCCAGCGGGCGTCCATGCGTGTCTTCCTAGGGCCTGCGCCGTCCTCCGCCTCCCGCCCGGGCGGCGGTTGTGGGCTCGCTCTGCCTCCACGCGGGCCTCTCTGTGGCTGCTGCGCCCGGCCCGGAGCCGGGTCCTGTCTCAGTCCGCGGCCCCTGACGTCCTCCCGCACAGGCTGAGAGGAACAGCAGCAGTCTGAACGCCAGGAGGGCCCGGGTCACGCCCCCAGCCCCGCCCGTCTTCACTTTCCCATTTCTTTTTTTAAGCCAGTGTGATGGGGGCAGGGACGTCGGGGACTGGTCCGTCCCTGACGCATTCGTCTCGCCGTTGCCCTGCGGCTCCCTTCCCCCCTAAACTGCTCGTGCTGTCTGTCTCCCGAGACGCGTCCACGTTTCCCTCCTGGGTTTCCAGGGCCCCTCGTGGTCTCAAGCATCGTGAGCGTGTTTCCCGCCGGGCTGCGGCGTCTGTCTTTCCCCGAGCAGGACTCCCGTGGGACGGGGCGGATTTGCTGACGTCCCCCCGGACGGTGCGTGTTCATGAGGCACCGGCCACATCTGCGTGTCCTCCTGCTGGGTTCGGCGGGAGTGGTCCCCCCAGCCCCCACCCCGGGCTCTGGCTTCCCAGCCCCACGCGCCGGCCGGGCCGTCCTCTCCCCACTCGCCAACCCGGGGCCTCCCTCCGGCTCCGGCTGTCTCTCCTTGGGCCGGCAGGGACGACTTTGTCACTAGGCTGCGCAGTGCGTCTTGCTGCCTGTGGGGCGGCCCACACGGTCCCTACCTAGCAGAGGGACCGGCTCTTGGCACCTGGGACCCCGTTTAAATCAACGGACTCCCAGAGTAGAGGCCGTTGAGCTCCTCTGCCTCCTCTCCCTTCCCAGAGGCCGTGGGAAGCGTGGCCAGGTGTCCTCCGGGGCGAGGCCTGCGGCTTACACCTGTGCGTCCAGCCGTGTCCTCCGAAACTCGGGCTCCGGGGGCCCTGGCCAGAGCCTGTCCCGGGGAGCAGCGCTGGGCTGCGGAGCCTGGCCCCTGGCCGTCTCTCCGCGCCATGTCTCCTTCCGGACATGGGTGGTCACAGAGGCTCTGCCGGGCGGGCATCTCGGAGCCGCCCCCACCAGGCTCCGCGCAGGCCCGGGAACTGCAGCCTCTGCCCGAGTCTCGGCTCAGGCCCCGCCGGCCACCTTCTCACACACCCCCACCCTCGTGTCCCCAGCCTGGTGCCTGTTCAGGGACCTCCCGTCGGGGAAACCTGAAGACACATCCCTGACGGTGCCCAGGACTCGTCCCCTCCCAGCCTTTCCCCCCATAAACCGGCAGGACCCCGCCGCGTGCCCTCCCTCGGGGGCAGTGGGACAGGGAGAGACCCCAGTGGGCACGTCCTCTGGCTCCAGCCAGCTGTCTACACTGGGCGGTGAGTGATCAGAGGTTTCCCTGTGTAATCCCGACACCTGGCAGCTCAGCTCAGCTCCTGGCAGGAGATGCCGCCATCGTCCCACTTTGCAGATGAGGAAACTGAGGCTTAGAGAGGCTGAGTGGGGCGTGGGCCAGATCTTTAGAAAGGAGCCTAGCCCAGGACCCTGCATGTGGCCAGCGTGGAGTCAGTCTACTTGTGGCCGGCCCATCCCCTCTGCCAAATTACAAGCCCCCCCTGAAGGCAACGACTATTCACTGCTGAAACCGCCGTTTCGAGAAGCCTCTCTGGAATGAGCACAGACCGCCCAGCCGAGAACACGCTCGCTGTCTCAGAGCCGGCCGTGGGGGGGAATCGGCCACCGTCACCTGTGTTTGGCAGAGACACAAGGGCAGGCTGGGGGCAGGGCAGGGAGGAGTCACGTGGGGAGCTGGGAGCGCCCCCCACCCTGATCTTCGAGGGGGGACGAGTTAGAAGTGAGGGGAAGCTGCCGTCCCCGGCCGAGCCCGGAACCTTCTGGGCCGAGTGCTGCAGAGGCTGGGCGTGGCCCGGGCTGGTGGCTGCAGGGTTGGGCCGGAGCTCTCCTGTCCTGTGTGGTGTGGAGAGTCCAGCAGGAGTGGGGGTGGGGAAGGGGCCGTCCCTACTCCGCGGTGCCTCGGTTTCCCCACTGGTAGAACAGGCATGATCATGACGTGCAGCTCGCAGGGGCTGTTGTGAGAATCACACAAAATGCCACGAGCAGAGCCCGCCACGCCGGTGCCCGGGAGTGCCGGCCGCCGAGGTGTCCCCTTGCCGGGCGAGGACGTCGCGGCCTGACCCTCCTTTGATTTCTCTGGCACAGACCTGCGGCCCCTGGACATCCTGGCGGAGGTGGTCCCTCCCCGCGGCGCCCCGAGCGGCATCAGGACGGCGCAGGCCCACGGCGTGCGGGGGCTCCAGCTCTCGGCAGCCGCGCCCCAGGCCGCAAGCTTCCCTGCCTCCCGGATCTTCTCCCGCTGCGACCTCTTCCCTCAAGAGTTTTCCATCGTTGTGACCTTGAAGGTCCCCAGTCTTCCACCCAAGGTCAGTGCGCTCTTTGCTCTCCGTGCTAGGAGAGCCCGGTGTTCCCTCTCGGGGCTCCCAACTCCAGCGCGGCGATGGGCGAGAGGGGTGCGGGTTGCGGGGGCCTTCGTCACGGGCCCCTGGGCTCTCCTCGGGCTCCAGAGCACCCGCCTTGCTCGTGGCGCGGGTTTCCTCCCAGGCAGCGCGGCCGGTCTGCGCGGCCCCTTGCCGGGCGTGAGCTGCTGACCCCTGCGATTTCAGGTGCAGGCCTCGGCGTTTTGTCCCCACATCCTTTGGCAGGAATTGCTAGCCATGAAATCACATAGAAACGTGCCCGTTTTGGGCCCGTTTACCCATCATTTGCAATCTGACCAATCCCTGATCTAATTAACGTGCCCGTTCTAGTCTGCAAGGTGGGGACCGGCCGTGTTTTCCCCTGTCGCCATGGTTTCCGGAACAATGCACATCACGCGTGTGCAGCGGTCCCTCTGAATCGGATTCAAATGAGTTTGCGTTTGCAGCTCAGCATGGCCAGGGAAGAGAGGAGTCACCCCCTTCCTGCGGGGGCGGCTCCGCTGTGGGTTTGTTCCCTGGAGGGAGACGTGGCGGGCGCCTCCCGCGGACCTGCCCAGGTTCACAGACCCTCTCCCCCCGCTCCTCCGAATCTGCGGTCAGACCCCGCTGCTGAGTTTCAGTCCCAGCGTGTCCAAGTTCTACAATTCCCATTTTATTCTTTTTCGTATAGACTCCACTTTCCAGGTCAAACTCTCCCCTGTTATTCCCGGAGCACGGCTCCGGCGTTTGGCTCCGACGCCTCCGCTGTGTAGACAGCTCCAGCGTGTGAGCCCTGCCGTCCGCCTCCCGGGGTTTGCCCGGTCTGCGCTCCCCGTACACGGAATCGTGCAGCAGGCGGTCCTCTGTCGCTGGCTGCTTCTGCTTAGCACGGCGTTCCCAGCATGTACGTGCGTGTATGTAGCGTGTAGCAGCGCCTCATTCCTGTTTGCGGGCGAATAATATTCCGTGACGTGGACATTCCACATTTTGATTGTCCGTGCATCCGTGACAGACATTTGGGTTGTGTCCACTTTTTGGCTGTTACGAATAATGCCGCCATAGACGTTCATGGGCACGTTTTTATGTGGACACGTGTTTTCATTTCTCGTGAGTGCATGCTTATGAGTGGAATTCCCGGGTTGCATGGTTAACTTTTTGAGGGGCTGCCGGGCTGTGTTCCAAGGCAGCCGCCCCATCCTGTACCCCGTCAGCAGGGTGTGGGGGTGTGAATTCTCCGCACCCTTGCCAACACTTGCTGTCCGGCTCTTTGATTCGAGCCATCCTCACAAGCAGCGTCTAATCACGGTTTTGAGTTGTGTTTCCCTGATGAATAATGATGTCGGATGTTTTTCACATGCATATTGGCCATTTGTGGATCTTCTTTGGAGAAATGTCTACTAAAATCCTTTGCCAGTTTTCACTGGGCTAATTGCCCTTTCTTTGCTTAGTGGTAAAAAGTTCTTTATGTGTTTGGTAAAAGTCCTTTGTCAGATATGTGACTTGCAAATATTTGCTGCCACTCTGAGGATTGTCTTTCTACTTTCTTGATAGAATCCTTTGAAGAATAAAACTTTTTTAATTTTGATGATGATCAATTTATCTATTATTTCTTTCATGCTTTATATTTTTGGTGTCACATCTAAGAATCCATTGCCAAATCTGTGGTTAAGAATTACCACATGTTTTCTTCTAAGAGTTTTATTGTCTTAGCCCTTACATTTAAGTCTTCGATTTATTTGAGTTAATTTTTGTATATGGTGTGAGGTAGGGGGTTCAAATTTATTCTTTTGCACGTAGGGTATCTAGTTGTCCCTGCACCATTTGTTAAAGAGATTATTTTTTTTCCATTGAGCGGTCTTGGCACCCTTGTTGGAAATCAGTTGACCATAGATATATGGGTTTATTTCTGGACTCTCAATTTATTCCACTGATCTATTTGCCAACTTCTACAGAGAAGTTAGCTTGGGCTCTGATAGGGATTGGGTAAATTTGTAGATTTACCCAATCATTTTTATTGTCTATTTAATGCTGCATTTTTGTGGGTCTTTTGTGTTTTTAATTTTTGGGGATTTTTCTGTCTAAAGTGGGACTTAGGCACAGTGACAAAGTGCTACCTAGTGTTCCCAAGTGCAGAAAAGCCGTGATGTGCCTCATGGAGAAAATATGTATGTTCGGGAAGCTTTGCTCAGGTACAAGTCGTGGTGCTGTTGGCTTAGTTCAATGTTAATGAATAAACAATAAATATTAAACACACATAAAACGAGACTATGTATTGAGCAGTTGAAAACAGTGACCAGAGGCTCACAGGAACAATCTGTTTTTCTCTCAGGAGCAATGACACAGTTGGGCTAATCATTATTTACAGTGACTTTGTATAATGTAATGAATGTTGTCCACTAGTGAGAATCATTTGTGGCTGGTTGTGCATCCACTATTTTATTTCTTGTGTCTTGTATGTCTCGTGATTATTTTGGCCATTGCTCCTCTATTCTGCCTTTACTGCTTTCTTTTGCACAGTGAGTATTCTCTAATGTGACATTTCGATTTCTTTAGCATTTTTTCGCCATACCTCTTTAGCTTTTCCTTCATGCTTGCTCTGGGGCTTACCACGTACTTATTCCCACTGATCAGAATCCAATCCCGATCTATACTAATGCAGTTCTGGTGAGATCTAAAAAGGTTGCTCCTCTATATAACTCTGTTGCTTTTTCCCCCCTTTTTGTGGTTTTATTCCTATATACATATTACATCTACAGATGTCAAAAAAAGCCCAGCAATACATTGTTATAATTATTACTTTCTATAATTTTATGACTTTTAGGGAAGTGGAGAGAAGAAAGGAGAACAAGTACACGATCATAGTTTTTGTCGTATTATCCTTGCTTTTCTCGTTTCTGATTCTCTCTGTTCTTTCCCGTGGGTTCGGGCTGCCGTCTGCACTGATTCCTTTGCCCAGCTCGGCTTTGCCTCCGTGCTCTGCCCTGCACGCTGCTGCCGGATGTGCCGCGGGGCCCGTGTGCCGCGGGCTCAGCGACGCCTTAGGTGTGTCTCTGTGCAACTTCTCCAGGCAGTTAGGAGAAGAAAGGAGAAAATATGTGTCCGTACTGCCTTTTATGATTCCGTAATCGCCTTGACTACTGTTTCGCTTTGTCCGAGTGCATTTGGATTCCCGCCTAGGGTCCCTTGCCTTCAGTGGTAAGAACTCCTGTCGGTATGCCTCCTACGATGAGCCTGCTGGGACAGACTCCTCCAGCTTTTCTTTGAGAATGTCTTTATTTTGCCATCATACCTGCAATACAGCTCTGTTGGATATAGGGTTCTTGGCTGACAATTTTTTTCCTTTGGGGACTTTGGATACATCCTCCCACTGCCCTCTGGCCTTTGCCATTTCTGGCAAAAAAGTCGGCCGTTAATCTCAGTGGTCCCTGTTAAGAGTCCTCCTGTTTCTCTTGCTGCTTTCAAGGTTTTCTCCTTGTTTCTGACTTTCGGCATTTTTACTATGGTATGTCGATTCGCGGAACTTTTGTGTGTATTCCACTTGGAGTTTGCTGAGCTTGCTTCCTGGATGCGTACATTACTGTCTTTCAGTGAATTGGGGAAGTCTTCAGTCATTATGAAATAATATTTTTCCGTTGTGGCCTGACTTTGCCAGGTGGTCACCCGTCAGAGGTCAATGAGGCTTCACGCCCTGCAGCCCACTGGCCTTAAAAGCGCTCGGGGGAGCCCTGGCCTGACTTTGGGGATCCCTGCAGCCCAGGGTATCACCATGGCCCCTGCCCTCACCCTATCAGAGACTAGACAGAACACAGCGACCGCAGAATGAGGAGGTACAGGGTCCATGATCAGAGCTTTGCATGCTCACCAGGACACAGGTGTGGTGCCAGGCACTGGGGGACAGGCCACTGCACACAGCTGTGCAGGTGTCTGCATGACAAGGCTCCTTGTGCACCCAGCCCTTGTCACTTGCATGTTTGCTGTGACAATGTCCAGGAGACAACAGCAGAGCTACCACATTCCGGTAACTTTGTTGCCCGTAGAAGGGGACGTTCTTGAGGGAGAAGACCTCGTTGTGTTTGCTCACGGGGCTGCGGGAGCTCCCGAGGACCCAGCTGTGGGGAGGCTGTCTGGGCCACCAGGAGAGGACAATGTGTGAGCCCCGAGCACACTGCTGGGGGCGGGTTCTGTAACAGTCTCCTGAAATGGAACAAAGGAATTTGCCCCTCACGGTCACCCCTGCTATGCTAGGCCAGCGTCGGCCTCCCTACCCTTCCATGGGAGCCGACCTCTGCAGGAAGACACTATTTATCCCCTCTGGGACACCTGTCCCAGGGTCACCCACAGCAGGAATGTGCCCCGGTTCCCGCCGACAATGGGCAGCATCAACCCAGCAAGATGGTCCTGCCACGTGGCCAGGCCAGCGGGCCGTCGTGGGATCTGCCCACAGTGGACACCCCTCGCCCTTCCCTCACAGCCCCGAGTTGGGCTCATCCCTCTGCTGTCCCTCCCGGGGGCAGGTGTCCGTGTGTAGAGGTGGACCCCTCCAGGATGGGGCAGGAACGTGTCCTGGCTGCCACTGTCCCTGCACCTGGAGTGTGTTTTGATGCAATCCAAACATTTCTACTGGTTGACCTCTGGGGGCAGACACGGGTCAGGACGGCCCCAGCCCCAGCGCTGCTGACAGGACACATGACCCAAGCAGGAATAAGGAAAGGGGAGGCTTCGCTTTCCTTTTTCCGTCCCACTGCTGGGACAGCACAAACAACCCGGAGGGGTATAAAACCCCGACTGCCCAGAGCTCCCCACTCACCCACACGCTCAACCCACACTCACCCCACACTCACCCACTCACACGCTCCCAGCTCAGCCCCAGCATGGCCGCGTCCGCCGTATCCGTCTGCTCCAGCGACCTGAGCTACGGCAGCCGCGTCTGCCTGCCCGGTTCCTGCGACTCCTGCCCCGACTCCTGGCAGGGGGACGACTGCCCAGAGAGCTGCTGCGAGCCCCCCTGCTGCGCCCCCAGCTGCTGCGCCCCGGCCGCCTGCCTGAGCCTGGTCTGCAGCCCCGTGAGCTGCGTGTGCAGCCCCTGCCAGTCCGTCTGCACCAGCGCCTGCACGCCCTCGTGCTGCCCGCAGTCCAGCTGCCAGCCGGCTTGCTGCACCCCGTCCCCCTGCCAGCCGTCCTGCTGTGTGCCCGTGTGCTGCAAGCCCGTGTGCTGTGTGCCCGTGTGCTCTGGGGCCTCCTCTTCGTGCTGCCAGCAGTCTAGCTGCCAGCCGGCTTGCTGCACCCCGTCCCCCTGCCAGCCGTCCTGCTGTGTGCCCGTGTGCTGCAAGCCCGTGTGCTGTGAGCCCGTGTGCTCTGGGGCCTCCTCATCATGCTGCCAGCAGTCTAGCTGCCAGCCGGCTTGCTGCACCCCGTCCCCTTGCCAGCCGTCCTGCTGTGTTTCCGTGTGCTGCAAGCCCGTGTGCTGTGTGCCCGTGTGCTCTGGGGCCTCCTCTTCGTGCTGCCAGCAGTCTAGCTGCCAGCTGGCTTGCTGCACCCCGTCCCCCTGCCAGCCATCCTGCTGTGTGCCCGTGTGCTGCAAGCCCGTGTGCTGTGAGCCCGTGTGCTCTGGGGCCTCCTCTTCGTGCTGCCAGCAGTCTAGCTGCCAGCCGGCTTGCTGCACCTCCTCCCCCTGCCAGCCGTCCTGCTGTGTGCCCGTGTGCTGCAAGCCCGTGTGCTGTGAGCCCGTGTGCTGCAAACCTGTGTGTTCCAAGCCCGTCTGCTGTGAGCCCGTGTGCTCTGGGGCTTCCTCTTCATGCTGCCAGCAGTCTAGCTGCCAGCCGGCTTGCTGCACCTCCTCCCCCTGCCCCTCCCCCTGCTGCAGACCCTCCTCCTGCGTGTCCCTCCTCTGCCGCCCCGTGTGCAGACCTGCCTGCTGTGCCCCCACCTCCTCCTGCCAGCCCAGCTGCTGCCGCCCGGCCTCCTGCGTGTCCCTCCTCTGCCGCCCGGCCTGTCCCCGCCCGGCCTCCTGCGTGTCCCTCCTCTGCCGCCCCTCCTGTCCCCGCCCGGCCTCCTGCGTGTCCCTCCTCTGCCGCCCCGCCTGTCCCCGCCCGGCCTGCTGTGGCCTCTCCTCAGGCCAGGGGGCCAGCTGCTGATGGGCACGTCCCATTTCTGTAGGGCTGTTCCAGGGCCAAGTCTGATGCCCACCTGAGATCCTTGGAGCCCCGAGCCCATTCTGGGTGTTCCCTGCCACGGAGCAGCCCTACCACAGCCATCCGTACTCCGTGGTCCCTCCGGGCTGTGCGTTTGTCCTGGCAGCCTCCTCTCCATCCCGGTTGGCTGGTGGTTGCTTTGTCCTACCCTGTGTGAGTGACCAGTCTTTCAACAAATAAAGTCACCATTGTGCCTTCTCAGAAGCCTCATTTGCATATCAGTGCAAGCACGGGAGAAGAGCTTCGAGGTGCCCCCCCTTGGTGGGGGGCACTTTAGGACGCCGGCCTTGAGCTGGTCCAAGGCGACCGCACCACGGGGCAGGGCCAGCTGTGACCTCCCCTGTGCCAGGGCAGCTCTCCTGCTGTGGTCACCTGCCAGCCTCAGTGGGGACACTGCCCACCTGGAGGACTATGGGGTGTCCCGGTCCTGGGCGTGGTGCTCTGTGCTTCCTGTCCCTCCCCCTGGGGCCTGGGGTGAGCTGCCCGGGTGACCCCCCCTTGACCTCTCAGCACCCTCCAGCCAACCTCACCCCGGACCCCTGCCGCTCCCTTTCCCAACCCGGCTGACCTCGCCTCCCATCTTCCGACCAGCTCTCTCATTCAATAAACTAAATCTTTCTTGTTCCTACGAGATTTTTCTTTATTTAATTTAATTAATTAAATTATTTTTATTTTTATTTTTTTGCCAACTTTTAGGCGATCTAACCTGGGAGATGATTTAAACCTAATCCTTTATCCATTGAACGTCTATGCGTTCTTTGCAACCTATGTATGGTACTTTCAATATCCCAAGTCTCTGTTGGTTCTGTTTCGGTTTTCTGTAATTTCTGCCCGTCCTTACTCACAGTGTCTCACTCCCTTGTGTACGTAGCTATTTTTGGCTGAGTAATAGCTCTTGACCTTGTCCTCGTCCTTGAAAAGTATTTGCGGGCCTTTTCGAGGCCTCGGGCGAAGGTGCGTTTGCTTTGCCTGGTGAGAGGTGCTCTCGGCTTGCGGGAACAGTCGGCTACATTCCCGGCTCACGTTCTGTGCGCCTCGCAGAAGATGCACGTTTGGGCTGCAGAAGGAGGCAGCTTGAGGGGCGGAGGACAGTTTTCCCCAGGTGTGCGGGGTCCCGAGGCCACACCCGGACTCCGGGTGGCAGAAGCCCGGGTGTCCTTCCGATGCCAGGTGACCACCTGTCCCCACTGGGAGGGACACTGTAAGGGACACGGTTTCCCCAAATCCACGGAGTCCTGGGCCAGGCGGGCATGTGGGGTGTGGGCCCCCCTAGTTTGTACCAGTCGCCCCCGGTGGGAAGCCGGGAAGGCAGTTGTGCATGTACCCCCGAAGCCCCTGACCCGGGGGCACCTCTCCCACTTCCCTTCACTGTGTGTGTGTAACTGTGACACCAGCTGCCTGCTTTTTGGTTTTTATTTAGAACCATCTTGAGAAATTGTCTCATCTGGCTGGGCACAGTGGCTCACGCCTATAATCCTAGCACTCTGGGAGGCCGAGTGGGGAGGATCGCTCAAGGTCAGGAGTTTGAAACCAGCCTGAGCAAGAGCGAGACCCCGTCTCTACTAAAAATAGAAAGAAATTAGCTGGACAACTAAAAATAGAAAAAACGAGCCGGGCATGGTGGCGCACACCTGTAGTCCCAGCTACTCGGGAGGCTGAGGCAGGAGGATCGCTTGTGCCCAGGAGCCTGAGGTTGCTGTGAGCTAGGCTGACGCCACGGCACTCTAGCTCGGACAACAGAGTGGGACTCTGTCTCAAAAGAGAGAGAGAGAGAGAGAGAGAGAGAGAGAGAGAGAGAGAGAGAGAGAGAGAGAGAGAGAAATCGTTTCATCTAATGAGAAGAATTACATGAAATTTGCTTTATAACCGACCCTTACTCATTCTGCCGCTCTGATTAAGCTCTCAGCTTTATAGGTTTTCTTCTTGTTTCTGAAGGGTTTATTTTCCTTTCTACTTTTTCTGCTGTTTTGGAAGATATATATTCTGTTTTTAATTGTACTAATAAATAGCTTTTAAGTTTACTTTTATTTTTATTTTGTAATTATTAAGGTGAAGAATGACACAGTATAATTTGAGGAACTGACTTTGCTTCCCCGACATCTACCCCCTTGCACCCCCACCCACCAGTCACTGGTCTTTCCTAAGCAACCTGAAACAGCGCTGTCCAGTGCAAATATAGCCCCGTGTGCCGTTGTGAACATTAGAATAGCCACATTTAAAAATGTGAAAAGAGACAGGTGACGTTAACTTATTGACGTATTTAATTTAACCAGATGGATCCAAACTGTCACCGTTTCAAGGTGTGGCCCCGGCTGCATTTCCAGTGCCCAGGAGCCGCGTGTGGTTCGTGGTCTCAGCACGCCATGGAGTGTTAGAATCTCATCCTTGTTATTCGGCAAGAAGGTGTCACACGATGCGTGGTTACCGCAGACGTGAAATCTGCGTCTGTGTCTATGACCAAGCACATTCGTCGTTCAGACGTAGGTCGGGCTCTCTGCCCTCGAACCCGAGCTGGCCGTGGCGGCCCTGCCCCTGTGCTCCTGAGGTCCCGTGTTTGCCCCGTTCACGGGGCTCCACCCTCCAGACCAGTCGCCTCCCAGCGGCCCCGATGTCAACACCGCCGCGCTGGGACCAGGGTCTCAGCACTTGCTTTTGGGGGGCACACAGAGGTTCCATCCAGAACAGTCACTCAGTCGTCGGTTGCATTTCTGTAAGTGTGACTCTCAGGAGCGTGCCTGCGTGGAGCACTCCCTGAGCTCCTGCTTGTGTGAAAATACGTTGCTGTTGTCCTTATTTGAGGACGATGTAATAATTTGAAAAAAAAAAAAAAACAAGAAAAAAATCACCCTGGGTCCCCCGAAGCTTCCCTGGCAGCCTGTGGCTGTCCTGCCGCCTGGCTCAGGCGAGTGGGCGAGGGACGGTCGGTCACTGTGGGTCCCTCTCCAGGCAGCTTGTCATTTCTTCTCCCATGGCAGGAGGGCGGCTCTTCAGTGTCCCAGCGTTAAAACTCGCCAGCACGTCGTGTCTAGGCCGAGCCCTAAAGCCCGGCTCCTCTTACAATCCGTTAAGTCCCTCCGTCCAGGCACTCTGTGTGTGCACTCGGCCAGAGCAGCGGCCCCGTCCCTCTCCGCACCACTCCGGGCCCAGCTGCGTCCTCCCTCCCTAGCAGCTCAGCCGTCGTGCTGGTCTCAGCTAGACACGCGCCTGTCTGTCACCTTGTCTCTCTCCTGCCGTGAGCTCCACCCTTCACCTCTGTGTCTGGGGTCAGACCGTGAGCCGGTGCTCTGCGGCGTTCCCTCTGCTCTTCCGCCCCCCGCGTGAGTGCCCAGCACGGCGGCGGCTGAGGGTGCGGGTCCCCTGCTCGGGCCGGCGTCCTGGCCCGGCCCTGCCGCTTCTGGCTGTGTGACCTCGGGCGGGTTGTCTGACCTTTCTGGGCCAAGGTGTCCTTACCCCCAGGACTTTGTCACGGAGTTTTGTGGAAACTAAGCGAGTTAGTGGATGCGGAGGGCTCCGGACAGCGCCTGGCGTGGACACTGCTCAGTAGATGCCATCAGACGTCACCAGCTTTGTCGTCACCTCTGTTACACGGGCTATTTTCTAAGGTCCCCGAAGCTGTCACTGGAGTCACCTGGAAGCCCCTGTCCAGCTCATGGTGTTGCTCTGCCATCCGGCCACCCCCAGGCCCTGCGGGGTGCAGCTGTGCTCACTGGCCACGTCCCCTGGGCACCACCTGGGCTCCGGCCAGAGCCCCCACTGTGGGGAGAAGCAGCTCCTTCCGGGCCTGGGTGGGCTGTCTGGGGAGGCAGGGCCGCGGCTGTACTCCGCGGGGAGGTGGGAGACGGGGGGTGGGGGTGGGAGACGGGGGTGGGGGTGGGAGACGGGGGGTGGGGGACACGGCAGCAGCTGGCCCAGCGCCCGGGAGCTCTCCGCTCCGGAAGGTTTGGGCGTCCTGGGCTCCGGCACTCAGGGACGCTCAGTGACACCTCTGCTCCTGCACGGGCGCCACTGGGACCCACAGAGAGAACCGAGTCTCGGCCTCCAGAGCTCCCGCCTGCTGGGCGGGGAAGGGAAGGTTGCCATGGTCACGGTGGACGAGGCCCGGGACAGCGTGAGAACCTGTGCAGACCAGAGGGCGGGAGAAACGGGGGACCACATGTGTCCAGGGCTTCCCTGTCACATGTGGCTTCCCGCAGGACTGAGCAGACCCGAGAATTGCAACCGCAGAGCAAAGGAACACTGGTGGGTGTGACGGCCACCATGTCGCCCGAGGGAGGTCCTGGCTCTTTATTCTCAATACTAGATAATGGCAGTATGGGGACACATTTTTTTTTTTTTTTTTTTTTGCCAATATGGCAAAGAATAACACGTCACCACGGTCCCATCTGCCGAGGTGCGCAGCGGCCAGAGTGCACGCACGCCGCGCTGGGCTCCCGCCACTCCGGGCGGGTGGGCGTTAAGGCTTTTCCCGTTCTTATTATTGCAAACAACCCCACCGCGAGTGTCCCGACCCTCCAGCGTGGGGGACCTGTGGCCTTGGGGGCCCATGTGGCCTCCTGGATCGCTGAGTGCAGCCTGTGGACTGAACCCAGATTTCGCAGAACAAACAGCAGCAATAATGTGAGAAGTTTCCGTGTCGCCTGAATTCCTAGCAGTGGGGCTTCCCAGGCCGAGTGTCGGCCGATGTTAAACTCCCAGATGCTGAGCGGTGCCCCCACAGGGACTATTCCTGTTGTGCCAGCTGGCGGTGAGGTCCCAGGAGACGGTGGCGAGAACGGAAAGGCCGGGCCTTCTGCAGAAACGCCAAAGCACTGGCCGGGAGCAGACCCTGCAGCATCGACTTCAGCTGAACTCTGGAAAGGAGAAAGGTCGTCAGGCCCCGCCCGGCCCTGCTGGGCACAGTCCCGAGGTGGCAGGAGCAGAGGGGACCTTTTCCCAGGACCGTGTGGCTGTCCGTTTGTCCCGGAGGACCAACAGGAGCGGCAGCGCTTGGCTCAGCAGACCAGAGCTCTCAGGGCAGAGGAGCCCCTGCCTGGGGGGGCGTCCGCCAGACATTTAAAAGTACCAAGGCCGGGCGCGGTGGCTCACGCCTGTAATCCCAGCACTCTGGGAGGCCGAGGCGGGCGGATTGCTTGAGGTCAGGAGTTTGAAACCAGCCTGAGCAAGAGCGAGACCCCATCTCTACTATAAATAGAAAGAAATTAATTGGCCAACTAATATATATAGAAAAAATTAGCCGGGCATGGTGGCGCATGCTTATAGTCCCAGCTACTCGGGAGGCTGAGGCAGGAGGATCGCTTGAGCCCAGGAGTTTGAGGTTGCTGTGAGCTAGGCTGACGCCACGGCACCCACTCTAGCCTGGGCAACAAAGCGAGACTCTGTCTCAAAAAAATAAAAAAATAAATAAAAATAAAAGTACCCGAACATTCACTGCCACTCGGGGCAAAGGGTGTCGGATGGGCACCCCGAAAAGACTGGGGGTGCAGAGCTGGGAGTGAGACGGTCTGGGGAGTAGGGGCTTCCAGAACAGCCACGTTTTCCTGGGAGCCTGTAGGGTGCCACACCGCCCGCCGCTTGGGGACCTGAGGAGCTCTGGGTGCTCAGGCCTGGCCGCCCGCCGGCTCTGGGCCAGTGGGAAGGGACGGGGCAGGCGGGGCTGCGACACCCCCCTGAGCGTGTGGGGCGCCCGCAGGGTCCGGCTGCAGGGCCCGGGAAACATGTTTGATTCCAGGCCTTTAAGGAATTGAAGAACACAGTTGAAGAACACCACATTTTTATTCTGTTTTCATAATAAAACACCATGGCCCCAAGGAAAAAAATGTTTTTTTCTAGCGTGGCAGTCGGTGTGTTAATGATTGAGACTAGTTTAGTGGCCGGACACCTCGTGTAGTCTGGGAAAGGTCCCGTGTGCGCTGGACAGCAGCGTGCTCTGCTGTGGTTGGGTTGCGTGGTTTTGCAAATGTCTGGTATGCCGTGTCCTTCAAACCCCTATTTCCTTATAGGACTTCAGCTGCGTTATTTTATTGTATTTTATTTTATCTTTAATTAGAGAGAGTGGCTTATTGAAGTCTCCAGCCGATATTCTAAAACTGGAGCTATTTCTCCGAGCCTGTCGTCTTGCTTCGTGTTGTTTGCGGGTGTGGTGTTGGGGTGTGGTGTTGGGGTGTGGTGTTGGGGTGTGTGTGTTCACGATTGCCGTGGCTTCCTGGAGGATTGGCTTTGATCAGCACTTGCCGTCCTGTGGGCCAGGCCCTGCCGGGCAGTCTGCGCCCGGTCCTCCCTGCCGACGCCCACAGCCCTGGCCATTCCCCTGGCCTGGCCCCGCCCCAGCCAGGCCTCCGTGTCCCCGGGCCACACGCTGTGGCCTCCTGGCGGCACACGGCATCAGCGTGCCTCAGTTGCTCTTCCCAGAAGCTAAGCCTCCAAGCCCCAGTCCCTGACGTCCGGACAGTGGGGCCAGCCTGAGAAAGGCTCAGAAATTCTAGACTGGGGTCATTTCTCTCCCAAACGTTTGGCAGCATTCGCTGGTGAAATTATTTGGGTCTGTAGTTTTCTTAGTAGGAAGGCTTTTTATTTATTTATTTATTTATTTATTTATTTATTTATTTATTTATTTATTTTTTGAGACAGAGTCTCACTCTGTTGCCTGGGCTAGAGTGCTGTGGGGTCAGCCTAGCTCACAGCAACCTCAGACTCCTGGGCTCGAGCAATCCTCCTGCCTCAGCCTCCCGAGTAGCTGGGACCACAGGTGTGCGCCACCATGCCCGGCTAATTTTTTCTATATATTTTTGCAGTTTTCTAATTCATTTGTTTCTATTTTTAGTAGAGACTGGGTCCGCTCTTGCTCAGGCTGGTTTCAAACTCCTGACCTCGAGCAATCCACCCGCCTCGACCTCCCAGAGTGCTGGGATTACAGGCGTGAGCTACTGCGCCCGGCCAGTAGGAAGGCTTTTAGCTTCAGACTCTATTTATTGAATAGATATGGCATATTTGGATCTTTCTTTTGTGTTGATGCTGCTAGTCTAGACAAATCTCTCCGACACCTCCCTGTGTCTCCACCACCAGGAGCTGTAGCTAGACCCCCTCATCATCCCCCAAACCCCTCCTGCCCCTCTGCAGTTGGCCCACACCCCAGCCCGGCCCCTGGCGGCCACTGATGGTTTTGATCCCTTCAACGCCCTTCCAAAAATGTCTGGTGTGTGAACCACACAGCAGGTACTGTTTTGCTGCGTAATAAATGATTTCAACAGACCCTTTGCCAAAGGAGAGACACGAGGGCAGATGAACATACGAAACATGCTCGACACCCTGAGCCACCAGGGAAATGCGGAATGAACCCCGTGGAGCCCCCGCACCCCCAGGTGACAGCGTCACGACAGCCCGACGGGAGGGACCGGCAGGGACGTGGGGCTGGCCCGACCCATCTGAGCCTAAACCCACATCGCACCTGGGCTTTGTTTATGCCCAGGAACCTGCTCCTTTGAGCTCCTTGGTTGCGTGTCTGTCGATTGCGTGTCCTGAGACTTTCATTCCTGCGCTCTCCCTCATGGCGTTGGTTCCTGCGGCCGCCGCAGCAAATTGCCCCAGAAAGGGAGACCCAGAACAACGGACACCTGCTGTCTCCCAGTCCTGGGGGACAGCCGCCTGAAACTCCGGCGTCAGCAGGGCCACGCTGTCTCGGCGCTAAGGAGCCTCTTCTGCCTTCTAGAAGCTTCCACAAACCTTGGCGTCCCATGGCTCGTGGCTGCCTCACTCCAGTGCCCACAGCAGGTGCCACGTGGCGCCTTCCCGCTGCGTCTGAACCGCTGTCCCCTGCCTCTTCCAAAGATTCCAGTCCCAGGGTGTGGGGCCCGCTGCGAAGTGTGGCCTCATCTTCACCACCCACCTCTGCGAAGACGCTGATCCCCAGCGAGGCCACGGCGGAAGGGTCCGGACTGTCGTGAGCGGTGGGGGACACTATTCAGCCCATTTAGTTGTGTTTTCTTTTATTCTCCTCGTGGAGGTCACCACCTGGGTCTCTGACCGTCTAACGTCCACTGTGGCTTAGACCCTGCGCCATTTGATGGACGGCGTGGGGTGCCTGGACCGCGGGACCCCGTGGAGCCCCCCGTGTTCCAGCCTGGTTGCCTTGTGTTTTGTTCTATAAGTGTCATGAAGTCTGCCAGGCATCCCACAGGGTCAGTGCTCACTTAATTACCACTTGCCTGTCCTCCTCTGTTTCACCCATTTCCTTACCGACTTCCTGGCTTCCAGCTGTGCTTGTTGTCTTTCTGCCTTAAATCTCTTTTTGGTACTTCCTTTAGTGCTTTGGTATTTTCTTTCTTCCTACGTGCAGGCTCACCAGGGAGAGCCGGTGTCCTGGGGCTGCCGGGCCAGTGGCAGGACAGGGACCCAGCTCACCAGGGACGGCCCAAGGCACATCCCACCCACCCGACCCTGTGTCCCTCAGTGCCCCACACCCCTGCTGGGTCACCCCCACACCCCTCCTGCCCCCAGGGGACCCCATGGGACGGGCCACAGCCCAGACGTGGCAGGAGTTTACGAGCCGGACAACCTCACAGGAAAACAAACATCTGATGACGGGCTGGCCCGGCACTCAGCAACAAGGAAGGGGCGGCTTGGGGCTGGGACAACAAGGGCGGGAGGGGTATAAAGGCTGACAGCGCCAAGCACCCCACACACTCACCCACACACTCACCCACACACTCACCCCACACTCACCCAGTCAACCCTCCCAGCTCAGCCCCAGCATGGCCGCGTCCGCCGTGTCCGTCTGCTCCAGCGACCTGAGCTACGGCAGCCGCGTCTGCCTGCCCGGCTCCTGCGACTCCTGCCCCGACTCCTGGCAGGGGGACGACTGCCCAGAGAGCTGCTGCGAGCCCCCCTGCTGCGCCCCCAGCTGCTGCGCCCCGGCCGCCTGCCTGAGCCTGGTCTGCAGCCCCGTGAGCTGCGTGTGCAGCGCCTGCCAGCCCGTCTGCACCAGCACCTGCACGCCCTCGTGCTGCCCGCAGTCTAGCTGCCAGCCGTCCTGCTGTGTGCCCATGTGCTGCAAGCCCGTGTGCTGCGTGCCCGTGTGCTCTGGGGCCTCCTCTTCATGCTGCCAGCAGTCTAGCTGCCAGCCGGCTTGCTGCACCTCCTCCCCTTGCCAGCCATCCTGCTGTGTGCCCGTGTGCTGCAAACCTGTGTGCTGCAAGCCCGTGTGCTGTGTGCCCGTGTGCTCTGGGGCTTCCTCTTCATGCTGCCAGCAGTCTAGCTGCCAGCCGGCTTGCTGCACCTCCTCCCCTTGCCAGCCATCCTGCTGTGTGCCCGTGTGCTGCAAGCCCGTGTGCTGTGTGCCCGTGTGCTCTGGGGCCTCCTCTTCGTGCTGCCAGCAGTCTAGCTGCCAGCCGGCTTGCTGCACCTCCTCCCCTTGCCCCTCCCCCTGCTGCAGACGTGCCTCCTGCGTGTCCCTCCTCTGCCGCCCCGTGTGCAGACCTGCCTGCTGTGCCCCCGCCTCCTCCTGCCAGCCCAGCTGCTATCGCCCGGCCTCCTGCGTGTCCCTCCTCTGCCGCCCAGCCTGTCCCCGCCCGGCCTCCTGCGTGTCCCTCCTCTGCCGCCCCACCTGTCCCCGCCCGGCCTGCTGTGGCCTCTCCATGGGTCAGGGGTCCAGCTGCTGAGGGGCACGTCCCCAGGGCCAGCAGGCTCAGGTCCCCCCATCCATGGCTGTGCCTCTCCCAGCCCCCTCGATCCAGTCCTGGCCCAGGTTAGGCGGCTGTCCCACCTGGGGAGGGGCCCCCACGTCCCTTCTGTGCTGCCCTGACCTCCCCTCCTGCCGCCCAAGGGCTGTCCCACCTTCCCTCTGTCCCTGTCCTCCCTCCCAGTGTCTCTGCTGCGGGTCACGTGGCCTCGATTTGAACCTGTCAGCACCTCTCGGCTCCCAATAAACTCGCTGTGACTCCTGATTCTCTTCTCCTGTGATCCTGGTGGGGAGTTGGGGACAGGGATTTGAGCAGACTGTGGCCTCCTTCTGCCAGGGGCATTGCTAGGAATGAGTGACTCAACCCAGAAACCGCAGGGCAGTGTCCTCTCTCCTCTGGGGTCACAGGCGGGACTCTGGCCTCGCCCAGGAAGGCACAGTCCCTGCCCGGCCCTGCCCCGGCTCCCCAAGGCTGGTCACCCCAGAGTCTCTGGTTGGGGGTCCTCCAGGCCCCCTGGACCATCCCAGCCGTGTCCCACCTGAGCAGCCCCAGCCTCCAGAGTGGCCCTGGGAAGCAGCCTGTGGGTCCAGGCTCTGCCGACTCCGTGCCTGGGTCTCCCTCCCGGGGCATCCCGCCCATGGCGCTACCCGCACAGTGGGCCCCCATGGGGGAGAGGGAGGAGCTGCTCCCCGCTCGCGGGAGATAACGGTGTGAGTGGGAGGAAGGATGTTGTCACGAGGATGGAAACGGGCTGCTGGCGTCCTCCTCTGTGGCCATCGGGGTCTGCGTGCAGGTGCGAGAAGGGGTTCATGGGTGCATGTGATGGTCCTCATGCTCATCCTCACTGGTGTGGGGTCACCCGTACCCCTGGAGGCTTGGTCTGCACAAGGAGCTGGAGCCTCCCAGATGTCCTAGGTAGGAAAGATCAGCACCACGGACAGCGGCCGGACAGGGGCCAGGAGGGCGGCCAGCCCCCTACAAGGGCAGGCCTGGCACTGATGGCCTTGGGCTCCCCCCCAGGGGCCTGTCCTGGCTCCAGCCCCATTCTTGTCCAGCTGTTTGTGCTGTTCCCGTGGCCTGAGGGTATTTTCAGCCATCATTGTGACTTGGGAGGCCCAGGATATGAATCTTTCCCCATCAACAGCCAACTGGCTTTTGGAAAAAGGCCCATCTTCCCAGCCCTATCTGAAATATTTCTTTTACCTTTATAAACCTTATGTTGTCAATTTCTGAGATCTCTGTTTTGTTCTATCAATCTCCTGATCTGTCCTTGCACCAGTTCCAACATGTTTTATCCACTTCAGCCGTGTGATATATTTTAACAGCTGATAAGGAAGGTGTCACCTTCTTATGTCCCAAACAGTTTGGTTATATCTTGTAGACATACTCTGCCCAATTAATTTTAGGATGTTTTTCAAGTTATTTTTTAAAATACTAGAATTTTTACTGGAATTGCATTGAACTTTTTTTTTTATTTCGGCATATTATGGGGGTACAGATTTTAAGGTTTCAATAAATGCCCATTCCCCCCTCCCCCCACAAGTCTGAGTCTCCAGCATGACCATCCCCCAGATGGTGCACATCTCACTCATTATATATGTATATACCTGTCCCCCTCCCCCTCCCACCTTCCCAATACCCTATTACTGTAGTACCTATGTGTCCACTTAGGTGCTGCTCAGTTAATACCAATTTGCTGGCGAGTATATGTGGTTCTTGTTTTTCCATTCTTGGGAAACTTCACTTAATAGTATGGGTTCCACCTCTAACCAGGAAAATATAAGATGTGCTATATCACCGTTGTTTCTTAGAGCTGAATAGTACTCCATGGTATACATATACCACATTTTATTAATCCATTCTTGGATTGATGGGCACTTGAGCTGTTTCCACAGCCTTGCAATTATGAATTGTGCTGCTATAAACATTCGAGTGCAGGTGTCTTTTTTGTAGAGTGTCATTGGATCTTTTGGGTAGATGCCCAGCAATGGGATTGCTGGATCAAATGGTAGATTCATTTGTATCGCTTTAAGGTATCTCCATATTGCTTTCCACAGAGGTTGAACTAGTTTGCAGTCCCACCAGCAGTGTAGGAGTGTTCCTCTCTCTCCCCATCCTCGCCAGCATTTATTGTTTGGAGACTTTTTGATAAAGGCCATTCTCACTGGAGTTAAGTGATATCTCATTGTGGTTTTGATTTGCATTTCCCTGATGATTAGAGATGTTGAGCATTTTTTCATATGTTTGTTGGCCATTCTTTTGTCTTCTTTAGAAAAGTTTTTGTTCAAGTCCTTTGCCCACTTTTTAATAGGGTTATTTGATTTTTTCTTGCTGATTTTCGTGAGTTCTAAGTATATTCTAGTTATCAGCCCCTTATCGGATGCGTAGGATGCAAAAATTTTCTCCCATTCTGTAGGTTGTCTGTTTACTTTCATGACTATTTCTTTGGCTGTGCAGAAGCTTTTTAGTTTGATCATGTTCCATTTATTTATTTTTGTTGCTGCTGTGATTGCCTTTGGGGACTTCTTCATAAACTCTTTGCCTAGGCCGATGTCTAGGAGAGTGTTTCCAACTTTTTCCTCTAGAATTCTAATAGTTTCATACCTTAGGTTTAAGTCTGTTATCCAGCATGAGTTGATTTTTGTGAGAGGTGAAAGGTGTGGGTCCTGTTTTAGCCTTCTACAGGTGGCTATCCAGTTTTCCCAGCACCATTTATTGAAAAAGGATTCTTTTCCCCAGCGTATGTTTTTGTCTGCTTTGTCAAAGATTAGATGGCTATATGAGAATGGTTTTATATCAGGATTCTCACATCTGTTCCACTGATCAATATTCCTATTTTTGTGCCAATACCATATTGATTTAATTACTACAGCTTTGTAGTACAGTTTGATATCTGGCATATTAATGCCTCCCATTTTGTTTTTGTTGCCTAGAATTGCTTTTGATATTCGGGGTCTTCTTTGGTTCCATACGAAGCATAAAATTATTTTTTCTATATCTGTGAAGAATGCTGATGGGATTTTAATAGGTATTGCATTGAATCTGTAGATCAGTTTGGGTAGTATAGACATTTTGATGATATTGAGTCTGCTGATCCACGAGCATGGTATGGATTTCCATCTGTTTACATCCTCTGCTATTTCCTTCCTCAGTGTTTCATAGTTCTCCCTGCAGAGGTCTCTTACCTCCTTGGTTAAGTATATTCCTAGGTACTTTAATTTCTTTGTTGCTATTGTGAAGGGAATTGAGTCTTTGATTTGGTTCTCAATTAGATTGTTGTTGGCGTATATGAATGCCTCTGATTTCTGTGTATTGATTTTGTATCCTGAGACTTTACTAAATTCATTGATCAGTTCCAGGATCACAACTGATCCCAAAGGGATACAAGATACAATTTATGAATACTACAAAAATCTTTATGCACACAAACTGGAAAATGTGGAGGAAATGGACAAATTTCTAGAAACACACAGCCTCCCTAGGCTCAACCAGGAAGAAATAAATTCCCTGAATAGACCAATCTCAAGAGCTGAAATAAAAACAGCAATTAAAAATCTCCCTAAAAAGAAAAGTCCCAGTCCAGATGGTTTCACACCCGAATTTTACCACACTTACAAAGAAGAACTAGTACCTATCTTGCAGAAACTATTCCACAACATCGAGAAGAACGGAAAACTCCCCGACACCTTTTATGAAGCAAATATTACTCTGATACCAAAACCAGGAAAGGATGCAACAACAAAAAAGAAAACTACAGACCAATATCCCTAATGAATATAGATGCAAAAATTTTCAACAAAATCTTAGCTAACCGAATCCAGACGCTTATCAAAAAAATAATCCACCACGACCAAGTGGGCTTCATCCCAGGGATGCAGGGATGGTTCAACATACGTAACTCTATAAATGCAATTCACCACATAAACAGAAGCAAAAACAAAGACCACATGATTCTTTCAATAGATGCAGAAAAAGCTTTTGACAAAATTCAACACCCTTTCATGATACGAACACTTAATAAAATAGGCATAGAAGGGACATACCTAAAAATGATACAAGCCATATATGACAGACCCATAGCCAACATCATACTGAATGGGGAAAAATTGAAAGCATTCCCACTTAGAACTGGAACCAGACAAGGCTGCCCACTGTCTCCACTTCTATTCAACATAGTGCTGGAAGTCCCGGCTACAGCAATCAGACAGGAAAATGGAATTAAAGGTATCCAAATAGGGGCAGAAGAGATCAAACTTTTACTGTTTGCTGATGATATGATATTATATCTAGAAAACCCCAAAGATTCAACCAAGAAACTCCTGAACTTTTAAATATTTAGGAGGAATCTATAATTTTCAGTATTGCCTCTCAGTTACATAACAGCACATGTCTGTTTAGAACTTACTGTTTTCTTCTATTGGTCTCACATGGTCCTACTGGGACTAACTCTATGTGTTTCATGGGGATATTTTGCCAGTGTGAATGGGAGAAGTTTTTCTATTACATTGGCTTAGCACAGAAATCACATATATCTACAGAAATTATACATACAAATTGTCTAGGTACAAAACCATGTATTTAACTTGTTTGCAAATTCTTTCACTGGTTCCTACAGTTTGTGAGTTGATTTTCTTGGACTTTTTATATAGGTGAGCTCGTCATCTAAAAATAACGAGAGTTGAACTTTTTATTTCCAGTCTTTATAACTCCCATTGCTATTTATTTTTCCTGTAATGACATGACTTCAAATGCCCAGAATGATGCTGAATAGATTAAAAGCACCTATGATTATTCCTGACTGTCACAAGAATTTGAGGTTCAGCATCACACATGGTGTTTGCTGTGGGTTTTAGGTAGACGCCTTTTATTTCCATTTAGCTAAGAGTTTCCATTTACTAGAATCAAGAAGGAATGAACATGGGGAGAGATTCTAGATGTGGTGGTGTCTGAGGCATATTTTTTAATCTCCCTAAATTCCACATAAAAGCAGAATTACCAGATGGAAAAAGAAAAACCCATTGGTTCCATTTAGGACAATATTTAATGACAAGATATCGCCCAAAGGCCCCAAAGGCCCCAAGGGCCAGTGGGTGGGGACCAGTGGCCAGAAGCTGGTGTCTGAGCAGGAGGAAGCTGAGGGGCCCTGGGTGGTGGCCAAGGACAGGGGAGCCCGGGACCACCCTGGCAGCCTCCCTGCCCCACCAGCTGGCAGGAAAAGGTCCGACGGGCTGGAGCTTGAGCCGTGGTGGACTCTGGACACTGACCCCCCTCGACTTCCTTCTGGGAAAGAGTCCCAAGTTCTGAGGAGAGAGAGCTGGGAGTGGAGACACAGTTGGGCAGAACGGAAAGTTCCCTTCCAGCTGAGACTGAGGAAGAGGGCCTGGACCTTCCTGCCCGCCAAAGCGATTCACGCGTCCCAGAACAACGGGTTCTGGTGACGGGACGTGGGCGGCACAGCACAGGCGCAGCTTGGAGCGGGAAACACACAGGGTCTCACCACTGTCCCCCCACTGCCCGGAGAATCCTCCAGGCCACAGTTGGATGGAGGAGCCCAAGTTTCAGAGATGGATTTGGGAGTCGGGGAGGCCACGGCAGCTGGTGCTCCCAGGACAGGGCACCACGGAGGTGCTGCACTGAGCGAGAACTCCCAACGTCCACAGGCTTCCCCCAGGTATGCAGCTGAGTCACGATAAGCACGTGTGTGTGAGGCTGGGACTGGGGCAGCCGCTGAAACAAGGTGGACTGATTCCCAGAGATCAGGCAGAGCCAGAAACAGCACCTACTCCTGCCTGCCGGATGGAAACCCTCGTAACTCTCAGGACGGCAGGGAGATTACTCAGCAGGCCACAGTGGTGAGGGCAAAATTAGCCCTAGAGTGACCACTACTTGGGGCCTGCCTAGGAAAACTTATACAAAAGCCTCAAAAGAATAATCTTTCCAGGCAACTTAACTACAAACTAGAACAAAGCTCAAGAACACTCACGGGAATACACAGCATACAGCACCCAACAGGGCAAAATGCACAATGTCGGGTATCTATCCAAAAATCACTAGACATACAAAGAGGTAGGAAAATGTATCACATATGAGGATAAAATATATTTAAACCAACCCAGAAATGTCACAGATCATGGAATTAGCAATCAAGGACATTAAAGAGTCATTATACTCCGTATGTTCAAGGAGTTAGAGAAACGATTAAGCATATTAAGTAATATGAGGAATATGTATTTAAAAAACACAGTAGAACATCTAGAGAGGGAAACTACACTGTCTGAGGTGAGATTCATAGCAGAATCAACACTGCAGAACAAAAGTCGAGTGACCTTGAAGACATAGCATAAGAAACACAGAGAAGAAAAAGAAACAAAGCATCTGTGAGCTGTAGAAAACTTCAAGTAACCTCATATATGTGTGATCAGAGTCCCCAAAGAAGAAGAGAGAGAAGGAGGAACAGAAAAGAGATTTAGATTGGATAAAAAGACAAATCCCAGCTATGCTTTCTGTGAGAAGTACACTTTCAATATAATGACATAAACAGGTTAAAACTTTTAAATGGAAAAATAAGACTAAATTAAGCCCAAAGCAGCCATAAGGTATGAAATGACAAAGATGAAAGCAGAAATCAGTTAAGTGGAAAATAGTAAAACAATGTGATAATCAATGAAACCAAAGCTGTTCTTTGAAGAGATAAACCTAGCTAAACTGGGGAAAAGATAAAGACAAAAATGATCAGTATGAGGAATGGAAGAAAAGGCACCGCCACATACTCCACAGCCATTAAAAACAATAAAGAGGGAATACAACAAACAGTTCTGTGCCCATAAATTGGATAATTAAGATGAAGTGGGCCTATTCCTTGAAGACATAGACTATCAAAAATCGCTTAAGAAAAACACAGAACTGTAATTGTCCTATATCAATTTTTAATAGACTTTACTTTTTAGAGCAGTTTTAGGTTCACAGCAAAATTGAGCCAAAGTACAGAGGGTCCCACACACCCCGCCCCACACACGCACAGCCTCCCCCGTGACCAGCGTCCCCCCAGGGGTACATCTGTCACGGTCCAGGAACCTGCACGGACACGCCATCATCACGCGGAGTCCACGGCTGACATTCCGCTTCGCTCCCGGGGTTCTACATTCTACGAGTTTTGACAACTGGAGAGTGACATGTACCCAGCTCTGTGGGACCCTGTGGAGCCGTTTCGCTGCCCTGGAACTCCTGTGTTCCGCCTGCTCATCCCTCCCTCTCTCCACCCCCAGCGGCCACTGATCCCTTTGCCGTCTCCATAGTTTTGCCTTTTCCAGGATGTCATATAGTTAGAATCAAACAGTAGGCAGCCCTTTCAGATTGGCTTCTTTCACTTAGTAATAATACGCATTTAAGGTTTTTCTATGTCTTTTCATGGATTGATAGCTCGTTTCATTTTAGCTCTGAATGATAGTCCATCGTCTCAACGTGCTACAATTTATTTATCCATTCACCTATTGAAGGACATCATGGTTGCTTTCATCTCTGGGCAATAATGAATAAAGCTGCTGCAAACATCCTTGTGCAGTTTTCTTTTTGTGTGTGTGTAGACATAACTTTTTGACTCATTCGGGTGAATACCAAGGAGCACGATTGCTGGATCATAAAGAGCAGTTTTTGTTTTGTAAGAAACCACCAAACTGCCTTCCAAAGAGGCTGCACCACTTTGCATTCCCACCAGCAATGCATGAGGGAGTCCCTGCTGCTCCACATCCTCGCCAGCACTTGGCGTTGTAGGTGTTTGGGATTTGGGCCATTCTTGTGGGTGCGAAGGGGTATCTCATCATTACTTAAATTTGTAATTTTCTAGACACATACGATGTCGGATGTTGAGCACCCTTTCATGTGCTTATTTGCCATCTATATCTCTTTTGGTGAAGTGTCTTGTTGAGGTCTTTTGCCCGTTTTAAAATCAGGTTCATTTTCTTATTGTTGAGTTTTTTTTTTTTTTTTTTGAGACAGAGTCTCGCTTGTTGCCCAGGCTAGAGTGAGTGCCGTGGTGTCAGCTTAGCTCACAGCAACCTCAAACTCCTGGGCTCAAGCAATCCTTCTGCCTCAGCCTCCCGAGTAGCTGGGAGTGCAGGCATGCGCCACCATGCCCAGCTAATTTTTATATATATATATATATTAGTTGGCCAATTAATTTCTTTCTATTTTATAGTAGAGACGGGGTCTCGCTCGTGCTCAGGCTGGTTTCGAACTCTTGACCTCGAGCAATCCGCCCACCTCTGCCTCCCAGAGTGCTAGGATTACAGGCGTGAGCCACCTCGCCCGGCCTATTGTTGAGTTTTTAAGAGTTCTTTTTATATTTCGGATAACTGTCTTAATCAGATACATCTTTTGAATATTTTCTCCCAGTCTGTGGCTTATCTTCTCATTATTTTTATTTCCTGTATCAATTATAAATTATTCCTGTAAAGAAAATGTCATGCCCAGATTGTCCACTGGTAAATTCTATCAAGACATCTAAAGAAGAAAAAAAATGACAATGCTACACAATCTCTTCCATAAAATGGAAGACAGAACACTTCACTGTGTGTTTTAAGAGGTCAGTGTTACTTTGATATCCAAAAACAGGTGGAAGATGTAACCTAAAAAGAAAACTACAGACCAACATCCCTGATAAACATAGACACAAAAATCCTCGACAAAATATTAGCAAGTCAAATATATTAATACATGAAAAGGGTAATACATTACGACCAGGTTATGTTCATCCCAGAAATGCAAGGCTAGCTCAATAATCAAAAATCAATGAATGTAATTCACCATATTAACAGATTAAAGAAGAAAAACAATATGGTAGTCTTAATAGATACAGGGGGAAATTTACAAAATTCAATACCAATTCGTGATTTTTTTCCCCAAAGCTCTCAATGAACTAGGAATAGACAAATATTCACTTTTTAACCCAATAAGGGCCATTTATGAAAATGTACGGCCAACACCACACTCCGTGGTAAAAGGCTGCATGGTTTTCCTCTAAGACCAGGAGATGACACAGACGTCTTCCCTCACTGCTCCTTCCAACATCACACTAAAAGTCCTCCCAGCACACCAACGTAAGAAAAAGAAATAAAAGGCATACGTATTGGAAAGGAAGAAATAACAAAAATTGACGGTCTACATGGAAAACCCTCAAGAATCTACAAAAAGACTCCTAGAAGAGAGTCTGGCAAGGTTGAAGGATGCAAGCTTAAAGGAGTAAAAGTAACAACATTTAATTACATTTACTTATCTTAGCAATAAACACTTGGAACTCAAAAATATTGTTTAAAATCATAATTTACAATAGAATAAAAAATGAAAATATAGGTATAATCTAACAGAGTATGTACCTAATAAGAACTATGAAAATAGTGATGAACAAAACAAGCCAGACAGAAATACGTGGAGATGTGCACCAGGTATACCATGTTCATGGATGGATGCTCAACAGTGTTACGATGTCAGTTATGCCAAACTGACCTGTGGATTCGGGGCAGTCCCAATCAAAATCCCGGCAGGATTTTTTGTTGACATCAACAAGTTGACTCTAAAATTTATTTGGTGAGGCAAATGAACTAAAATAGCCAAAACAATTTGAAAAAGAATAATGAAGTGGAGCACTCACTTTACCAGATTTCAAGACTTGCTGTAGTATAAAGCCACAGTAATCAAGACAGTGTGGTATTGGCAAAAAGACAGACACCCAGATCAATGGAAGAGAATAGAGAAGTAGAGCCAT
This sequence comes from Microcebus murinus, assembly GCF_040939455.1. Classification (NCBI taxonomy): domain Eukaryota; kingdom Metazoa; phylum Chordata; class Mammalia; order Primates; family Cheirogaleidae; genus Microcebus; species Microcebus murinus. Next base: position 1,660,067 of record NC_134104.1, read on the forward strand.
ACAATAAAGTCAACTGCTTTTTTTGATAAAAGTGCCATGCATCAACACTTGAGCTCTGAGCAAACTGCCCCTCTACTGTGTGTGGAAAAATTGTCTTCCATGAAACTGGTCCCTGGTACCAAAAAGTTTGGGGACTACTGTCACACTTAATATAAAAATTAAATCAAAATTCATCATAGACCTAAGTGTCAAATGTAAAAATGTTTAACTTTTGGGAAAAAAAACAGGGGAAAATCTGACCTTGTGTTAGGCAGAAACTTCTTAGATTCAACGCCAAAAGCATAATCTATAAAAGAAAATATTTGATAAATTAGGCTTTATCAGTATTAAACATTTTTGTTCTTGAAAAGACGCCATTAAGAGAATGAAAAGACAAAGCAGGGACTAGTGGAGGATATTTGCAAATTATACATCTGACCAAAGCACTTCTGTATCAAAAATATATAAAGAAATCTCAAAATTCAATATCAAGGAAACCTAATTAAAACAGGGGCCTAAAGATTTGAAATTTTGCCCAAAAAGATGCATGGATGGCATATAAAAAGATGATTTACGTTAATCATACGTAAAAGTATGATTTACAATGGAATAAAAAATGAAAATATAGGTATAATCTAACAGAATATGTACCTAATAAAAACTATGAAAACAGTGATGAACAAAACAAGCCAGACAGAAATCTGTCATGACTCATTAGGGAAATGCAAACTGAAGCCACAGTGAGATACCCAACACACCTACTGGAATGGCTAAAACTAGAAGGCTGATCACGCCAAGTGTTGACAAGGATGTGGAGGAACTGGAACTCTCGTACGCCATTGGTGGAAATGTAACCTACTGTAACCACCCCGGAGGACAGTCTGGCAAAGGAGCACGTTAGTTAGATCTGCCCAACACATCTCCCATCACCATGGCAACACAAATTAAACCAGTGATAAGAGACCAATGCACACCTATTAGGATGGCTGGAATTTTTTTTTTTAAACTCGCAATATCAGGGCTGGCAAGGATGCATAGCAACCAGGACTCTTGTTTTCCTGGTGGAAGTGCAAAACTTTGCCAAACAGTTTAACCCTTTCTTTATAATGTTAAATATACACTGACCACATGGCCCAGCAATTCCGCTCCTAGATGTTTACTCTAGAAAAGTAAAAACTCGTTATCATGCAAAAAAACAATGTACACAAGCAATGTTTATGTGTATGGAAGCTTTGCTCATGATCATCAAAAACAGGATATAACCAAAATATCCTTCAACCGCTGAATGGACAAACTGCAGCAAATCCCTACAGTGGAATGAAAAGCAATGAAAAGAAATAAACTATTGATGGACACAGCGTGGATGTGTCTGGGTGCATTTGCTAAGTGAAAGAAGCCAGACCCACATGGCCGAGTGCTGCAGGATTCTTTTCTATATTCCACATTCCGGATGTGCAAGAGATATGACCTTCTAGATCAGGCGTCCTCAAACTACGGCACGCGGGCCACATGCAGGCCGCCTAGCACATTTAATCCAGCCCTCCGGGTGTTTTTGCCACTGTTGCCTGTCCTGCTTAGCAGCCGACTCGTCCTGGGCCCACAGTGCGCACTCTCCAATGGTCTGAGGGACAGTGAACTGGCCCCCTGTTTAAAAAGTTTGAGGACCCCTGTTCTAGAAGGTCATGAATGAGGGAGGGTGGCCACAGTGAGTCAGCAATGTGGAGCTTTCTAGGGTGCTGGAGTCCTCTGCATGGGACTGCTGCACTTGTCAGGGCTCACAGACCCGCACCCCACAGAGAGAATTAGTGAGGGAGCCGGCGCCGGGTGCGGGGGGAGGGGAGGGAGGGAGGCTTACTGCTGGTATTAATAGTTCCCTGGCTCTGCGAGGTCAGGACGAGCAGGTGTGCGTCCCTTCCCTGAAGAGGGTAAGAACCTTAACTGACGGCCGGGCGCGGTGGCTACGCCTGTAATCCCTGCACTCTGGGAGGCCGAGGCAGGCGGATCGCTCAAGGTCAGGAGTTCAAAACCAGCCTGAGCAAGAGCGAGACCCCGTCTCTACTAAAATATATATATATAAAGAAAGTAATTGGCCAACTAAAAATATATAGAAAAAGTCAGCCAGGCATGGTGGTGCATGCCTGTAGTCCCAGCTACTCTGGAGGTTGAAGCAGGAGGATCGCTTGAGCCCCAAGAGTTGGAGGTTGCTGTGAGCCAGGCTGACGCCACGGCACTCTAGCCCAGGCAACAGAGTGAGACTCTGTCTCAAAAAAAAAAAAAAAAAAAAAGAGAGAACCTTAACTGACGTTCGCCGATGTTTCTGCTCATTTTCTGTACTCTGCTTCCCTTTGAATCTGCGTTTTGTTTGGTGGGCGATGAGCTCTGGAGACGCGTTCGCGGTTCGGTCATCCCAAACGCTCTCACTCCCCTCGCCCCAGACAGGTGACGGAGGCCGTCATTACTCTAAGTCATTTTTCTCAGACTTTGAATATTTGGTCCAGTTGTGTTCGGGCATCCAGATCCTGCAAGTTGAGCGGGAGGCCGTTCTCTCTGGAAGCCTCTAGGGCTTTCTCTCTGTTTGGTGTCAGAAATTCCTCCAGCCCGCCTAGACGGGCACCATTCTCCACTCCACTTTGGCTCCTACTGGGTCGAAATTTCAGGTCCAGACACCCACGTTTCCCTTCAGCGCTGGGACATTTTCTCCCGTTCCTCCCGTTCGCCTCTCTCTTTCCGGAAATCCTACCTGATGGACGTTGGATCTTCTGGAAGGATCGTGTCTTTCCTGAGTTTTCTGGCTCACATTTTCCGTCTCGCCGTTCTGCGCCGGGTGGGCGCGTCTCTGTCTCTCCTCCGCGGGTCTGTCCCTGCTCCGCGCTTCCCATCTGCGGCGCGACCCGTGAGCAGACTCCCCGAGGGGCCCCCCAGCCCCACGCGTCGCCCCGACCCGGACTCAGGGATCAGGCCGCCCAAGGTAGCAGGACGACGGCGCCTACCGTGTTTCCCCGAAAATACGACAGGGCCTTATATTTATTTTTCCTCAAGAAGACACCCTAGGGCTTATTTTAAGGGGACGTGTTATTTTTTTTTAAAGTACGGTACAGCAGTCTACATTTATTCAAATATAGTGAAGTCGTCGTCTTCTGCAACATCATCATCACTCTCCACACCCCAATCCCATCCTGAATTTCTTGCGAGTCTGTTTCCCTTAGAACCATCGGCCCCGATCTCTCCTGTCGAGCAACAGAGCTCTCACGGGGCGGATGAGAAGGGCTGCTCGTGTTCTTTCCCGCTCCGCGACGAAACGCGTGGGTTGTGCAGACGCGCTGCGCAGCCACGCCCGTCACTAGGGCTTATTGTATGGGTGGGTCTTATTTTTGGGGAAACACAGTAGACAGCGGGCACCAGGCAGGGGCTCTGGCGTCACATGTGTCTCCTGCAGTGTCTGCCTAGAGGACCAGCCACAAATCACGGTGACAGCCCCGCCCTCAACCACAACCACACATTATACAGGCGAAGCCAACTCTTCCCTGTAAATAAACTAGGATTAACGAGGGCTTCCAGGACCCAGCTCAAAACACCAACAAGGAAAGGGAAGACCTGCTGAGTTCCAGCCACAACAACACTAGCCCCGGCCAGATATAAAAGCCTGACTGCCTGGAGGACCTCATTCCTCACTCACTCACCCTCCTCCCAGATCACCCTCCCAGCTCAGCCCCAGCATGGCCGCGTCCGCCGTGTCCGTCTGCTCCAGCGACCTGAGCTACGGCAGCCGTGTCTGCCTGCCCGGTTCCTGCGAGTCCTGCCCCGACTCCTGGCAGGGGGACGACTGCCCAGAGAGCTGCTGCGAGCCCCCCTGCTGCGCCCCCAGCTGCTGCGCCCCGGCCGCCTGCCTGAGCCTGGTCTGCAGCCCCGTGAGCTGCGTGTGCAGCCCCTGCCAGCCCGTCTGCACCAGCGCCTGCACGCCCTCGTGCTGCCCGCAGTCCAGCTGCCAGCCGGCTTGCTGCACCCCGTCCCCCTGCCAGCCGTCCTGCTGTGTGCCCGTGTGTTGCAAGCCCGTGTGCTGTGTGCCCGTGTGCTCTGGGGCCTCCTCTTCATGCTGCCCGCAGTCTAGCTGCCAGCCGGCTTGCTGCACCCCGTCCCCTTGCCAGCCGTCCTGCTGTGTTTCCGTGTGCTGCAAGCCCGTGTGCTGTGTGCCCGTGTGCTCTGGGGCCTCCTCTTCGTGCTGCCAGCAGTCTAGCTGCCAACCGGCTTGCTGTACCCAGTCCCCCTGCCAGCCGTCCTGCTGTGTGCCCGTGTGCTGCAAGCCCGTGTGCTGCAAGCCCGTGTGCTGTGTGCCCGTGTGCTCTGGGGCCTCCTCCTCGTGCTGCCAGCAGTCTAGCTGCCAGCCGGCTTGCTGCACCTCCTCCCCCTGCCCCTCCCCCTGCTGCAGACGTGCCTCCTGCGTGTCCCTCCTCTGCCGCCCCGTGTGCAGACCTGCCTGCTGTGCCCCCACCTCCTCCTGCCAGCCCAGCTGCTACCGCCCGGCCTCCTGCGTGTCCCTCCTCTGCCGTCCTGCCTGTCCCCGCCCGGCCTCCTGCGTGTCCCTCCTCTGCCGCCCCACCTGTCCCCGCCCGGCCTGCTGTGGCCTCTCCTCGGGGCAGGGGTCCAGCTGCTGATGGGCACGTCCCCAGGGCCAGCAGGCTCAGGTCCCCCCATCCATGGCTGTGCCTCTCCCAGCCCCCTCGATCCCGTCCTGGCCCAGGTTAGGCGGCTGTCCCCACCTGGGGAGGGGCCCCCACGTCCCTGTGCTGCCCTGACCTCCTCTCCTGCCGCCCAGGGGCTGTCCCACCTGCCCTCTGTCCCTGTCCTCCCTCCCAGTGTCTCTGCTGTGGGTCACGTGGCCTCGACTTGAGCCTGTCAGCACCTCTCGGCTCCCAATAAACTCGCTGTGACTCCTGATTCTCTTCTCCTGTGATGCTGGTGGGGGTTGGGGACAGGGATTTGAGCAGACTGTGGCCTCCTTCTGCCAGGGACATTGCTAGGAATGAGTGACTCAACCCAGAAACCGCAGGGCAGTGTCCTCTCTCCTCTGGGGTCACAGGTGGGACTCCGGGGCTTGCCCAGGGAGGTGCAGCTCGGATGTGGACATGGTGGGGTGGAGACGCTCTCTGCGGATCAGCCCCTTCCTGGCCGAGTCCCTGCCCTCAGGGCTGGGCTCCCTCATGTTACCGGCCACCTCTGGAAGGAGTTTGAGTTCACTTCTTATTGGCATCCATTCGTCATACCCACGTTCTGAAAGTGCCCAGATGGGAGCGTTCCCTCCGGCGGGAGGTAAACTCAGCCTGCTGCCTCCCACCATGGAAACCAGACGGTCGGGTTGTCACCTCTGCTCCCGGAACAGCCAGGGGCATGTGACCCAAACTGGGACTAGTGGGCTTTTCTGAACTGGACATCAAAATGAATGTGCCAACCATAGGAGGCTCAGACTTCTTTAGAAAAACGTTTTATTGTTATGATCTGAAGTGCGAGAAAAGACCACCTTAGACTCCAAATTGAGTCAAATTGTGAGTCTTTGTTTACTGGCCAGGACTACTCGTGTCCTGCAGAGAGGGGGGCACAGAAAGTAGTGATGAGCTGGGGAAAACCGGCCCCTTATAATGGCAAAAAAACCACACTCTGAAAAAATTATCTAATTGTTCAAGCACAGTTACAGGGGGCTCACGCGACTAGAGGCACATAAGTGAGGGTGTTGTTTTTTTGCCTTTTACCATGTGCTTTCCTGATGGTGGGAGCCCCGGTCCGGCTTTGAGCCCCTGTGCCGAGACTTCTCTCGAAGCAAGCTATTTACAGAAGCAGACAGTGTCAGGCAGCCTGGGCACAGTGAAATTTTACAGTGTGCAGCTGGCAGGATATGCATTCAGTTACAAGTGGATTGTTTTGCTTTCTTCTTACAACAATCTAAGTTTCCCAGCACCCGAAAGGATATAAGCAACCAGAAGCTTTGGCCCTAACACCTATGGTCCCGAGGCCCTAACAGTATAGATTTTGGCCTACAGTTTTATGTGGGCAAAGACTTCTGTATATATATACATATACATATATATATATGCGTGTGTGTATGTGTGTATATATATGTGTGTGTGTGTGTATATATATGTGTGTGTGTGTATATGTATATACACACATACAGTTTGTCCCTTAACAGCAGGGATGCGTTCTGAGGAACGCAGCATCAGGCAAACATGACAGGTGCACTTGCACATACCTGGATGGCACAGCCTGCCACACACCTGGGCTGTGTGGTGTGGCCTGTCCCTCCTGGGCTACACACCTGTGCAGCCCATGACCTGTGCAGCCCAACGCGGGGGGCTGTTGTGACACATGTATGTACTTGTGTGTGTAAACATAGCAGAGGTACAGGACACGTGGTGTCACGGCTCCATGGGCCCCCACCAAGCGGGCAGTGAGCAAGGGCCCACACGCTGTGGCACACGACTGTACGTACCGCGTAACTGTCTCCTCTTCGCCGTGCCTTTAGGCCTAGTCCCTTCCAACTCTTTACCCTTGACCGGGCTAGGCTGGGAGCGAGCGGACTCTAGATTGCAAATAAATGTATTCAAGTGTGCATTCGCCCACGTAACTCGGGTTGGAAAGGCACTCACGGGATTTTGAGGTCTCAGTGGACAGTGTGTTTGTATTTATTTTTGTTTTTTTAAAATTATGGTAAAATAGACATTACACAGAATTTACCATCTGCATCGTGTGTGCAGGTGCACAGCCCGGGGCACAGAGCACGGCCGCCTCAACTTCATCCCTTCTCAAACCGGGCCCTGTCTGCATAGACGCTGAGGCCCCGCCCGGCCCAGCTGTCACCGTCAAGGCTGTGTCCTGCTGACCCGCCAGGGCCCTCTCGAGAGGGGATCCGGCAGGACGTGTCCTGCTGTGTCAGTCTCTTCCCTGCGGTGCAGCGTCCTTGTAGTTCACGTGGCCTCCCTGGGTGACACCCGCAGGGCCAGGTGTGGGGACTCACAACATGGCTGCGTCCCTTGCAGAGCACACCTGGGGCGGAGTTCCCATCGTGTGTTAACTCCGTGTTTCATTTTTTGAGGACCTGCCGCATTGGTTTGCACGGCGGCCGCAGGATTGACATTCCCACCGGCTTCTCTGCACCCTGGCCAACACCTGACCTTCTGTTCGTCACCGGAATGTGGGCTTCCAGGCGCCCAGTCCACAGCTGGGCCCGCCCACAGCTGGCCCCGCCCCTCGCCTCCGCCCCGCCCTCACCTAGCCAGCTTTCCTCACCACTCCTCCTGTTAGCCCCGCCCCTCAATCAGCCCCACCCCACTACTGGCCGCACCCCTCATGGCAGCCCCGCCCCTCACCTGTCCAGCCCTCCTCACCACCCCCTCTGTTAGCCCCGCCCTCACCTCAGCCCCGCCCCTCACCTGTCCAGCCCTCCTCACCACCCTGTTAGCCCCGCCCTCACCTCAGCCCCGCCCCTCACCTGTCCAGCCCTCCTCACCACCCCCTCTGTTAGCCCCGCCCTCACCTCAGCCCAGCCTCTCACCTTCTCAGTCCTCCTCACCACCTCCTCTGTTAGCCCCGCCCTCACCTCAGCCCAGCCCCTCATCTTCCCAGTCCTCCTCACCACCCCCTCTGTTAGCCCCGCCCTCACCTCAGCCCCGCCCCTCACCTGCCCAGTCTCCTCACCACCCTGTTAGCCCCGCCCTCACCTCAGCCCCGCCCCTCACCTGTCCAGCCCTCCTCACCACCCCCTCTGTTAGCCCCGCCCTCACCTCAGCCCCGCCCCTCACCTGTCCAGCCCTCCTCACCACCCCCTCTGTTAGTCCCGCCCTCACCTCAGCCCCGCCCCTCACCTGTCCAGCCCTTCTCACCACCTCCTCTGTTAGCCCCGCCCTCACCTGCCCATCCCACCTCATCACACCCTGTTAGCCCTGCCCCTCACATCAGCCCCGCCCATCATCTATCCCACCCTCACTGCCCCTCACCTCAGTCCCGCCCCTCACCTCAGCCCCACCCCTCACCTGCCCCACCCTCACCACCTCTCTGTTGGTCCCGCCCCTGGTTTCAGCTCCGCCCCTCCCCTCAGCCCCGCCCTCACCTGCCCAGCCCTCCTCATCACATGCTGTTAGCCCCGCCCCTCCGCAGCCCCGCCCCACTGTCGGCCCCGCCCCGCCGCCCCCTGACCCTGGCCGTCTCCCGCAGAAGAACGAGTACCTGCTGACGCTGGTGGCCGAGGAGAGGGACGCGCTGCTGCTCGGCCTGCGATACTCGCCCACGCAGCTGCACCTGCTGTTCCTCCACGAGAACGCGGCGGGCGCCTGGCAGATGCGCGTGTCCTTCCGCAGCGCGGCCCCCACGGACGGCCGGTGGCACACGCTGGTCCTCGCCGTGTCCGGAGCATCCTTCTCGCTCAGCACAGACTGCGGCGTCCCGCTGCACCTGTACGTACCTGGGCCGGGAGGGAGGGCTGGGTGCCGTGGTCGGGCTGCCCGCCTCGCGTGGCCGCGGGCCCAGGGGCCAGGCTGTCACCGCGCAGGTCACCGCGGGGTCCGGCTCAGGCTGGCCACCGCAGGGCCAGATGCCCCCGCTGTCCTCCGAGGGCCACCATGGGCTGGGCGAGGCTCGGGGACCTGGTGCAGCCAGGGCAGGGCACATGATGTGGGCTGGCGTGGACGCGGGGCAGAACCCAGAGGGGGCGTGTCACCTGGGGTCCCGGCCACAAGGCCATCCTGGCCAGTGGCTAAGAGATCCTCCCGCCCCGCCTGCAAGACACACAGGCCGCGTGCCACGGTCCAGACTGTAAATTTCCAGCACACCTGAGCCAACACCTGGGCATGGGTGGCTGAGAGCCCGGCAGGGGTGGCCATGCCAAGCCAGCTCCCCCCTGCGAGCTGCAGCCCGGACCGGGACCTGGCCAGTGCCGCACTGCGGGGCGCCCTGTGCCTCACTGGAGCCACTGCAGTGGGGGGACCCAGGATGGTAAAGAACTGGGGGGAGGGGAAACGAGCTGACAGGAGATGAGAAGGTAAATAGGTAAACATTCGCAAAACCCCACAGGAGTGTGCAAAATAATCCTTATTCTCGGTGGACACAACCGAGGGCCTGACTCACCCCCATCCTCGCTGCGCCTGGTGTCCCCAGTCCCACAGCGCGGCCGTCCGCTGGACCGCAGAGTCCCGGCCACCGTCCCGCCAGCCTGTGGTCACAGCACCGTACCTCCTACCGTGACCCCGTGGGGCCGGAGATTCATCCTTTGCAATCGCAAGTGGTTCAGTTCATATTAAATCTATTCTTATCCCAAATATGACTTCTCAAAGTCAGAACCCTCCTGTTCACTTGTTATGAAGCCTATTTCATGATAAAAAGAACCTTTACCTCGATACCCTTAAACACCTCGTCACACCCCTGCAACCCAGCACAGCCGGAGGGCTCACCCTGCTCTCCAGGGCCGAGGGCCCTGCTGTACTGGCCGCTGCGCTGCCCACAAGGAACCTGAGCCCTCGAGAGCCCCCCACCACCACGAGGAAGGTGGGGCTGGCCGGGCGCCAACGTCGCTGGCTTCTGGGTTGACCCCAGCATCGAGGAAGGACGACCCGGCAGCACCTGCGGCCGCACACACCTTGGCCTGGCCCGTGGGGAGAAAGGGAGCATTTAGGACCCGGAGCATGATGATTAGGAGTGTCCCCGAATGGTTTCAGGAGTGACTTCCTGGGGAAGACAGAGGGGAGTGAACCGTGGCACTCATTTGTCCAGGAGGAATGGGACGGGGACAGGGCTGTGGACCCGCAGGCTGAGGCCTGGCTGGTGGCAGCTCTGCGCTCCCAGCCCTGCAGGGACAGCCAGGCCTGCGTCCTCAGGCTCACTCTGCCCTTGGCTGGCCAGTCAGACTCAGCCCTGCCACCACCCGAGGCTCCCTGGAGAAATGCCTCCCACGGAGGGCCAGTGGCCACAGCGCTGTGGTGCAGGGGGGACGCAGGAGGCCGGGCCGAGGGGGGCAGCAGCCGGGGGCCGGGGCTGATTGTCGCCAAGGAAGGATTTAGGCACGTGGGTTCCAGGGGCCCTGCAGGCCGCCACGGAGAGTGTGGGCCAGGGCTCGGGGCGTGCCAGGAGCCTGGAGCCTACCAGAGGCCAAGCTGTGTGCAAAGGACAGGCCTTCTGGGACAGCAGGGCAGGAGTGACCTCACCATCATGGCCAGCTGCAGCCAGGCGGAAAGCTCCAGAAGGAGCAGGTGCTTTACAAGAGGACAGTGGCACCGTGGCCAAGAGGGGAGCCCTGAGGGCACCCTTGCTGTTTTGCCCAGGGTTCCAGCCACCCCATCCCCTCCCTCGGGTGCCCACCCGCCCCACCTCCGGAGTTCACCCTGCCCTCGCACGTCTAGATCACTCCTCTGCATGGGTCACCAGTGACCTCCCGCCCCGAAGCCGTCTGTCCACGTCCCCAGGCCGGGTGATGGGCCGGAGCTCAGCGGAGGGGCTGGAGGCCCTGTGCAGGGGGAAGCGTCTGCAGCTGAGCCCTGGGGTGCAGGAGAACAACCAGCGTCTAACCACACACGTCTGCAAAGGACCCTGGCCTGGGGTGAAGTGCTCCCCCACTGCCGTCCCCCTAGCACCTGTGGGTGCGACCTCACCTGGACACAGGGTCTCTGCAGATAGAATCAAGTCAAGGTGCGGTCACACCTGAGCAAGGAGTGTGCTGTCCCAGTACGGTCAGTGTCCCTGGAAGGGGGCGCAGGGAGCGGGCCGAGCAGACAGAGGCAGAGACTGGAGTGACCCAGCCACAAGGAACACCTGCAGCCACCAGAAGCTGCGGGACCCTCCTGTTGAGCCCTCAGAGGACACGTGGCCCTGCCACTCCTCGCCCTCAGCGTCCTGGCCTCCAACACCTGAGAGGATGAACGGTTGCCGTTCACACCTCCCCCATGTGGTGCTTCGTCACAGCAGCCCGGGACACCACGCACTTCTCACGAGGGGCTCGCACCCTTGCCCTCCATAGGTAAACAGGGTATGGCCTTCTCTCCTGTGGCCCTAAAACTGTCCCCCCATGTTTCAGAATGGCTGACGTCCCCTTCCCGGCCACCCTGTCAGTGGCAGGAGCTCGGTTCTTTGTTGGTAGCCGGAGGAGAAGCAAAGGCCTGTTCACAGTAAGTCAGCGCCGACAGGGCGCGGCTGTCCCCAGCATGCCATCTCGATGCTCTGGTGTGACAGAGTCTCACAGGTGCTAACTGGGAATGATGGGCACAAGGGCTGTGGGCTCTCTGCCACCGGGCCTTTGCACTTGCTGTTTCCTGCAGCCTCTTCCCTGTGACACCCACGGGCCCTGCCCAAGCGTCCTCTACTTTGAGGCTGGCCCCACCACTCCGAGATGCTGCTGAGCCAGCCCTGGGGGCCCTTCCCCCATTTTGACTTCTCGGTAGCACTGACCACCCTCAGACCAGCCCGGTGTCTGCCCGAGCCTGTCTCCTCACTAGAGTGTGGGGGGACCTCATTCCATGAGGGTGTGTGGCTTTTGCTCCCTGTGATGCTGTGCCCACAGCGGCTGGGACCATGCCTGACACATAGTAGGTGCCCTGTGAGTGTTTGCTGATGGCATGCTTGGATAGATGGTGGCCGAGGGAGGGATGGGTGGATGGATGGATGGACAGATGAATGAATGAACTGATGGATTGTTGGATGGATGGATAGTCAATAGGCAGATGGATGGATGGAAAGATGGATTGCTGGATGAATGGATGGATAGTCAATGGGCAGATGGATGGATGGACAGATGGATTGCTGGATGGATGGATGGATAGTCAATGGGCAGATGGATGGATGGACAGATGGATTGCTGGATGGATTGCTGGATGAATGGATGGATAGTCAATGGGCAGATGGATGGATGGACAGATGGATTGCTGGATGGATTGCTGGATGAATGGATGGATAGTCAATGGGCAGATGGATGGATGGACAGATGGATTGCTGGATGGATGGATGGATAGTCAATGGGCAGATGGATGGATGGACAGATGGATTGCTGGATGGATGGATGGATAGTCAATGGGCAGATGGATGAACGGACAGAAAGATGGATTGTTGGATAGATGGATGGACAGATGGCTAGATGGTTGATGGACAGATGGACAGATAGATGGATGGACAGATGGATTGCTGGATGGATGGATGGATAGTCAATGGGCAGATGGATGTATGGACAGATGCATTGTTGTTGGATGGATGGATGGATGGATGGATAGTCAATGGGCAGATGGATGGATGGACAGATGAACTATTGTTGGATGGATGGATGGATAGTCAATGGGCAGATGGATGGATGGACAGATGAACTATTGTTGGATGGATGGATGGATGGATGGATGGATGGATGGATGGATAGTCAATGGGCAGATGGATGGATGGACAGATGAACTATTGTTGGATGGATGGATGGATAGTCAATGGGCAGATGGATGAATGGACAGAAAGATGGATTGTTGGATGGATGGATGGACAGATGGCTAGATGGTTGATGGACAGATGGACAGATGGATGGATGGACAGATGCACAGATGGGTAGGTGGATGGAGTATTGTTGGATGGATGGATGGATGGATGACAGACGGATAGGTGGTTGATGGACAGATGGATGGATACACAGATGGGCAGGTGGATGGGAGGAGGAGTGGGTGGATGAGCATGTAGCCAGTCACTTTAAGTTAGCCCACACGAAACTCCCTTCTGTGGATTCCTTACCGCAGAAGGTGTACAGTTCTCCACCGTTGCGTCCAGGGGCCCCCTCCCCGAACCCGGCATGTAGACGCTGCTCTGCTGGCTCTGCAGAGGCTCGACTCCACCCACCCCTCCCTCCGTCCCTCCTGCAGCCGGTCTGAGGGACTGTCCCTCTCTCCGCAGGGCCTGGTGAGGCAGCTGGTCCTGCTGCCCGGCTCGGACGCCACCGCAAGGCTGTGTCCCAGCAGGAACGCCCCGCTGGCGGTGCTGGCCATCCCCGGGGCTCTGCAGGCCCTGCCGGGGAAGCCGGAAGACAACGAGGTGCTGCAGTATCCCTATGGTGAGCCGGTGAGGCCACCCGCCCCACACGAGGGCGGCGACAAGGCTCCCTCCCCTCCTGTCCCGCTGTGCAGTCTCTCCTCTCACGGCTGCACAACCACAGAGGACACCCGGGGCCCAACCGGGAGGCAGGCGGCGCCATCAGACAGGCCCCCACCATCCACCCTCCCCTGAGCACTCCGGGGCTGCCGTCCTGCCCGTCCTGGCCCCAGCACAGGGCAGGCCCTGCCAGCTTCGGGGAGCCTCCCTGCCCCTGAGCCTGCTCTGATGTCCACCGTGCCCTGCTCTGCCCCCCAGGGCAGCTGGGGCCGGCCCCACCACAGTCACGCACGGTCAGCTGCCCGGGCGGCCGACCTTGGACGCACACTTCTGCTTTCCACGCCCCCACCAGCTGGAGGTTCTCTTCCTCTCGGTGTGGAGTCGAGGCTGTTTGTTTAAAGCAAGCCCCTGCCGTGGAGACTCTGTCCCCCGCCACTGCACCCACACTGCTCTGCGGCCACCCCGAGGGAAGGTGAGGTCAGGGGTGGCAGAGCCCCTGGACCCTCGGCACGTGCAGGAACAACGAGGGGAGTCCCGCCTCCAGCACGCCGTCCCCACCATGTCACGCGCGGTCAGTGCACTCCTGCCGCTGCTGCAGGGCCATCCCTTGTGTCCAGATACCTGCAGGGTCCCTGGCGAAATCTGGGGTGCAGAGGCACAGGCAGGGCTGCGCCATTCTCCCCTGGCACTGACCTGGGACACTCACTGTCCCCGTCTCCCCTCAGAAACGGACCTGAAAGTGACGCTGGGGTCCCGGCCGCCATGCACCAAGGTGGAGGACGCCCAGTTCTGGTTTGACGCCAGCAGGAAGGGGCTGTATCTGTGTGTCGGCAACGAGTGGGTCTCCGTGTTAGCAGGTGAGGCGGGGCCCAGGGTCTCGGGACACGGGCGGTCCGTGACGCGGAACACACACGGGCAGCGCTGCCACGTCACGCCTAGGGGAGGGGGCTATGAGAGGGCAAAGGGCCACGGCCACCTCTAGGTGACCACATGCTTGGTTGTCCAGGTGGGGGCACTTCTGAGAGTGGGAGGGACCGCGGGTCACGACACCTGGGAGCAATGGCAGCTAGGACACTGTCCTCCCTGGCCCCGAGTGTCCTCCGCCGTGGCCTGTCCTGAGAGCCGGAGTCACGCAGGACAGAAGCCACCCCTAGGCAGTCACGAGCTTGTGCAATTTGGAAACGCAAGGCCTCCTGGCCAGGACACGGCGGCAGGGTGGAAACCTCTCGGGACCCCTTCCCAAACCACAGGAAGGGGTCGTGGGCGCGGCGGGTGGACAGGGCTTCCCGCAGTGACCCTTCCTCCGCCCCCACCTCCCCGCCCGGGAGAGCAGGGGCGAGACCCAGGAATCTGGGAGGGCCACGTTTTCCAGCATGCCCTCTCCACAGCCCGTCCCCAGCCGCGGGGAGGTGAGCACAGGTCGAGGGACGCCGCTCCAGCCTGGCGTCCGCGGGGGACAGGATGGGGCGGTTCCAGCCGGGCACCCGCCGGCCGCTGGCTCTGCTCTGTCCTGCCGTATCCAAGGCACACGTGCACAGAGCAGGGAGCCGTGGGAAGCTGTCGTGAGGACGGGATGTCTCGCCTTCTTGTTGTTAGTGTCACGGGGGTGGTGCAGACCACGAAGCCCCCGCAGACACGGGCGGCTCCCCCACACAGGCTGCTCGGGAAGGGCGAAAGGAGGCTCCAGGGAAACCGCTGTCGTGGAAACACACACCTGAGGCTGAGGCTTTGGGGGTCCCTGGGGGTCGCACTCCCAGCGATCGGCGGGTCGGGCTTCTGTCCCCGGCCGTGTTAACGGGTCACACCGTGTCTGTCGCAGCCAGAGAGAGACTAGACTACGTGCAGCAGCACCAGGACCTGTTCACCAGCTCGGAGACCCTGGGCATCGAGGTGTTCCGCATCCCCGGGGTGGGGCTCTTCGCGGCCACGGCCAACCGGAAGGCCACGTCCGCCATCTACAAGTGGACGGACGGCAAGTTCGCCTCCTTCCAGAGCCTCCGCACGCACCAGGCCCAGTCCTGGCGGCACTTCACCATCGGCAGAAAGGCAAGTGTGCGTGCCGGGACCGCCCCGTCCTTTCCAGGCCGGGGAAACCCGGAGTCCAGCGGCCGGGGCTCCTCCTGCATGCAGGTCGAATGTTTCTCGTGGTGCCAAGCCCTCGTTCGGGTTGCAGAAGGCTCTCAGACTCTCCCGTGTCAGCTGCGGCCCTAAACCCGGAGCGTGACGCTGAGACGGTCTGCAGGCTCCCGCCAAGCAGAAGACTACTTGGTTGTCTCCAAGCTGCGGGCCAGCTCTGCGCAGACCCATCCCTAGCACATTTAAAGCCGGCGGAGCACATTTACTCGAGCCAACCAACGATGCAGAAGTCATTTCAGAAGGAAAATAGAAGATCTACGTTCCGGATCCTTCCTCTGCTCACTTCACAAACACTCAGCCCGTGCCATGTCTAGGCGGCCGGCTGGGCCGGGGCGGGGCGGGTGGCTGCTTCCAGCCGGGCCAGTCGGAGCACGGTGCTGGTGCCGCGGGGCCGGGTCTGAGGGAGGCGCTGGCCTTGCCCTGCAGGGGAAGAGCAGATTTTCTGCAGGGCTGGACTCTAGACGGCAGGGTGCTAGAGACGCCTCGTGAACGTCCCCCAAACAGTCCCTCACGCGAGAAAGGTGTGTGAGGACAGCCAGGCTCTCACTCGACGCCAGACACACCCCTGCTTCTGCCGCTTGCGCCCGCCACGGCCCCGGCTGCGCCCACGTCCAGTGTCACGGATGAACCACTTTTTTTTGGTGGGGAGGGATTGTTGACATTTTAAAGTTTTTATTTTATTTTTTATTTTTTTTGAGACAGTCTGACTCCGTTGCCTGGGCTACAGTGGCCGTGGCGTCAGCCTAGCTCACAGCAACCTCAAACTCCTGGGCTCAAGCGATCCTCCCGCCTCAGCCTCCCGAGTAGCTGGGACTACAGGCATGCGCCACCATGCCCGGCTAATTTTTCTATTTTTAGTAGAGGTGGGGTCTCACTCTTGGCTCAGGCTAGTGTCGAACTCCTGACCTCAAGTGAGCCTCCCGCCTCAGCCTCCCAAGTAGCTGGGAGTACAGGTGTGAGCCACCATGCCCAGCTAATCTTTTTATTATGCTTTTGTTGAGATGGGGTCTTGTTATGTTGCCCAGGCTGCTCTTGAACTCCTAGGCTCAGGTGATCCTCCTGCCTTGGCCTCCCAAAGTGTTGGGATTTTAGGCGTGAGCCACCGTGCCTGGCCAGTTTTTATTTTTTCATTATAAAAAATGCTAACTTTACATCAAAGAAAAATTGGGAAATTCAGAAAAACAAAGAGGAAAATATTGGTCTCATCCTCTGAGCAAACACATGGTTCCACCTGCCTGTGCACATTGTGCATGAACCAGGCACCGGGCTGTCCTGTGTCATCACACGGCTGCCACGGTGAGCCCCGGCCAGGTCACATGGCTGCACTGTTACGTGGTTTGGCACCTTGGCACGGCGAGGAGAGCAGGTCATTAAAGGTTTTTTGTACTCATCACACCACGAGAACATTTTTGTGCATGAAGCATTTGGCGAGTTTGGAAATTTTTTGTTTTCTGTCGTTTCGTGCCTTTAGGTAGTG
The DNA here is from genome assembly GCF_040939455.1 of Microcebus murinus. Taxonomy (NCBI): domain Eukaryota; kingdom Metazoa; phylum Chordata; class Mammalia; order Primates; family Cheirogaleidae; genus Microcebus; species Microcebus murinus. The sequence continues at coordinate 1,676,745 of NC_134104.1, forward strand.
ACAGAAGTAGGAATAATGGGCTAAGGTACACAGATGTTTTTATTTTTTATTTTATTATTTATTTATTTTTGAGACAGGGTCTCACTTTGTTGCCCAGGCTAGAGTGAGTGCTGTGGCGTCAGCCTAGCTCACAGCAACCTCAATCTCCTGGGCTCAAGCAATCCTCCTGCCTCAGCCTCCCGAGTAGCTGGGACTACAGGCATGTGCCACCATGCCCGGCTCATGTTTTCTATATATATTAGTTGGCCAATTAATTTCTTTCTATTTATAGTTTAGATGGGGTCTTGCTCTTGCTCAGGCTGGTTTTGAACTCCTGACCTCCAGCAATCTGCCTGCCTCAGCCTCCCAGGGTGCTAGGATTATAGGCATGAGCCACTGTGCCTGGCTCACAGATGTTTTTAAAGGACGTCATGGCCAGATCTAGGAGCCGCCACCAGCTCCCCGCCTCCCCCCGCTGTGGCCAGTGCCGTAGGGCGGGCTCTGCCCAGCCTGGCCCTGCGCCACCAGGATGGAGCTCGGACTTGCAGGGGGACGGTGACGCTCATGTGCACACATGCCCCGGCTGCGCCCCGGCCCCCGAGCGAGCCGCCCTGCTCTCTCCCTTTCAGATCTTCCTGGCTGTGGCCAACTTCGAGCCGAACGAGAAGGGCCAGGAGTTCTCCGTCATCTACAAGTGGAGCCACAGGAAGCTGAAGTTCGCCCCGTACCAGAGGATCGCCACCCACAGCGCCCGGGACTGGGAGGCCTTCGAGGTGCACGGGGAGCACTTCCTGGCGGTGGCCAACCACCGGGAAGGTAGGGCAGGTGCGGCCTGTGACCCGGCAGGAAGCCATTCCGGGGCGCGGTGGGCCTGGGTGCAGGGTGAATTTTCGTCTCACTGAAAACACCGAGTCACAGCCGGCCCGCGTCCTGGGCTCAGCCTACAGCTGTGTGCACGGGAGGACACACTCGGCTCGGCACCCTGCCCCCGGCTGTCACCTGTCTGGGGAGGAAGGTGTCGGGCTGTCCCGCGTGGGACCTGCCTGCAGGGGAGCTGCCACGGAAATGTGGCCCCGAGTCCTGGCAGGCTCTGCAGGCTGGTGTCCCCTCCCTGAGTCTGGCCCACACCGCAAGAAGGTTGGGGACCCGAGCAGCCGGCAGGGCCGTCTCAGGAGTGCTGGCACGGACGGGCGCTGGTGGGCAGAGAGGGACGTGGGGCTGGAGAAGTTGTCGACGACTTGTTTCCCTGAGAACACACTCAGCACGCCGGCGGGCAGGGGGTGCGGGCCCAGGAGTGCTGGACGCCTGGTGCCGGGTCAGACCACTGCCCCCAGTGGCCACCAGCCAGTCCTTCCCATTCTGAGGCCCGGGGACTATATTGGGTCTGAGGTTGCAGCCGCCCCCACCCCACCCGGCGGGGGTACCTCTGACTGCGGCTCAGCCCTGGCTTGCATGCACAGCCCCCAGTCAGGCCAGAAACCAGCGCACCCCACGGGAGGACCCCTGCAGGGAGGACCCCCTCGGAGCACCGTGGGAACAGCGTGTAGGGGGGCTGACCTGGGGAGAGGGCAAGAGGCAAGGGGACCTGGGAGGGTGGCAGTATGGCAGGGGACACAGCGGGGTCCCAGCTGCATTGCACCAGCAGGCCACAGTGGGGTGTGGAACCATCCAAAAGGTGCAGGTGTGCTGAGAGAGTTCACTCGGGAGTGCGCTATGAAGGCCCAGGGATGGGGGTCCCGTGGGAGGCTGGGTGGGGGGTGAGAGGGTGGAGCTCAGGGTGGGCATGAGGGGGCATGACAAGGCATGTCCCGGGCGGCGTGCACGTCACAGGTCCGTAGGGGGACTCGGGGCAGGGCTGTCGGGTGGGCTCTGTCCCTCGGGGTAGTGGCAGGGCCGAGGAAGTCCGCGTCCCCTCCCCGACGCAGCCCTGGGTTCCAGGTGACAACCACAACATCGACAGTGTCATCTACAAGTGGAACCCGGCCACACGCCTCTTTGAGCCCAACCAGACCATCCCCACGTCCGGCGCCTACGACTGGGAGTTCTTCACCGTGGGGCCCTACTCGTTCCTGGCGGTGGCCAACACCTTCAACGGCACGTCCACCCGTGTGCACTCGTGCCTCTACGTCTGGCTGCTGGGCTCCTTCCAGCTCTTCCAGTCCTTCCCGGTAAGGAAGCCCGGCCCCCGGCCTCCGTCCCCACTGTCTCCCCTGGGCAGCGAGTGCCGGCTGCGGCAGGTGGCGCGGGCAGGGGCACAGCCAGCCAGCGGGCGTGGCTCTGGATTCCCCATCCCGAGACCAAGGCCCTGTCCCGGCTGGACGGCATAGGTGGAGGAGCCCAGCTGCCTGCCACAGCTACTGCTATTCCCCGGGGACAGCCCGGGGCCAGGACCGAGGGCAGCGTGAGCTGGCTCTGCCCCTGCCCTGCCCTGGTCTTCTCCAAACCCAGCGGCTCTGGGCCTCGAGGTGCCCCAGCGAGCTCTGCGGTCTGATCCCAGCGTGGGTGGCTCCGACTGGGCAGTGTGGGGCTGGGGCAGCACTCGCTCCCTCTGGCCTTGAGGGACGCTCAGGGCCCTGTCATGTGGGCCTGCGAGACTCTGCGTGGGCGTGGCAGCCTACTGACCCCACCTTCACTGAGGGCAGGACAGTGAACCAGGTGGCCCCAGGCCAGTGTGACAGGAACTGGGAGGGGGTGCAGGGCGCAGCCGAGGCACAGCTGCCGGGGGCCAGGGGAGGGCTGCCTCCTGGGGAGCCTGGCTTCCCGGAGGGGACAGCTCAGAGGTCTTGGCCTGGGGCCCTGTGAGGGGTGGGGGTGGGAGGTGAGAGGGGGGGCTCAGGTGGGCAGGGCACTTCCCGGGCGCCGTGCATGTCATTGGCCTGTCGGGGGAGACTCGGGGCAGTGTCCCCTCTCTGTGTGCTGGAAGCGAGCACCCTCTCCAAATAGAGATGTCGCTGCCCACACGAGACCCAGTCCTCCCCGTGTCCTTCTGGAACCTTCTGTGCTCACTGACCTGCGCCTCGTTGGCTGGCAGAAGTGTCCTCAGGGCCCTCTGTGCCCTGGGGCAGGGAGATGGACCCCAGAGGCTCGTTCAGGGGCAGGGAGGCCGCCCCCAGGAGGAGACAGCGCTGGGGAGTGGCCTTGGAGGCTGACGCCCAAACCCCCGTCAGGGTCTCCAGGAAAACGGGAAGAGCGGCCAGGGCTCTGCTGAGCCGCCCTGCGTTCAGACAAGAGGCTCTGCAGAGGCATGGGTGGGGCTCTGTGGCTATAATGACTTTCTAGAACATTCCACACCTGCATCTAGGCAGGCCTGCAGGTCCCACGGGGGGTGAGTTGCAAAACACAGGGAGCAAGGAGAAGTTCTGGAGTCTCGGGTTCCTGGGGCACCCGTCATCCAGGCAGAGTGAGCGGGCGCCAGGAGACGGCGGGCGCCACCCAGACTCTCCCGGTCCCAGAGCTGCTCTGGCTGGACGCAGGCACGACGGCCGGGAGGCTGGGGCACAGCAGCACCCCGGACCACCACCGCCCTTGGGGTGGCAGGCGGTGGTGGGGACGCAGCATTAGGTGGCCTTCAGGACACAGGGGAGCAGGTGCCGGGGAAGGCGGGGCCACTGCCCAGAGCCAAAGCGGGCGAGGAGAATGTGATGCCACCAGCGCGGGGCCCACAGGGCCACAGTTTAGTGACTTTAATGACAGGCTGGTGGGCAGGAGAGAGGGGCTCTGAGGAGGCTGCTGTCCACCGGGGGAGCGGCAGGTGCCCAGGACAGGAGGCCGCCGGGCCGGGAGGACACGCCGGGATGGAAGGGGTGAGCGTGCCCATGCGCTGGGGGAGGCAGGGTGATCCTGAGCGCCTGGCACGGGGAGGTCTCGGAGGCTGGGGCAGCCAGAGTCCTTCCCAATCTGCATTTGCAGTGTCCCTGGGAGGTGGCAGGGCCAGCCACCGGTGTCTGCTGAGCAGCGACGCCGCCAAGCGCCCGCCGAAAGCTCTGCCCGCTTCCTTCTGCCGCAGCCTCTAGCCGCCCTGTGAAGCAGACGCTGCCACCAGGCTGTGACACATGGGGACACCAGGGAGGGGCAGCGGCTTGCTCGTGTGGGAGCTGGGATTGGGGCCCAGGCAGCACAGCCCGGGGCTGGGTTGGTGAGGCACAGGCCAGAGTGGCACACAAGTTCCTTATGTCACCGTCCGTGCATGTCCCCTGGCCGCCATGCGGGTCCACGCTGAGTCTCAGGGGAATGAATGACACTGGCATCTTGGCTGGCAGCAATGCGCGCGTGTGCAGACCGCTGATTGTAAGGAGGGTGTGGGCGTGTCCGGCATGGGTCACCTGGCCGCGGGGCTCAGGGCGACTGCCCACCTGACGCCCGAATCGTGGAGTTAGACTCAGGCCTGCGAGGCCGGGCCGGGAGCACACCTGTGTGAGGCCAGGACCCAGGGGGGCCTTGACCTCAGGACTCGCGGTGCGGTGGTGGAGCCCCGCGGAGCTGGGCAGGTGCGGAGTGCGGGGTTGGGCTGACGGCAGCGCCGGTGGCGACGCGGGGCTCTCCGTTAACCGAGGGTCCTCGGGGTCACCGGAGCCCCAGAGTGAACGCGTGCTCTGCCGGCTCGAGGCTCCCGCACCTGGGCCTGGCACACCGGGGGGTGCACGGAAGGGCAGGTCATGGGGGGTGTGACGTGTCGCCGGGGAGCAGCTGCAGGGCCGGAGTCTGTTCTGAAACGAGACCGGCCCCTCCAAGCACCTGCGGGGCGGTGCTGCACGGCAGGCAGAGGGCTGTGCCCGGGACAGGGCGCGGTCCCTCGCGGGCCGGACCCGCGGAGAGGCAGAGCCGGGGGTCCGCATCCCAAATCGCGCCGGAGCTTCGGGAACAGGAAGTTACGGCTCCAGCCGAAGATGCCCACTGGAAAGTTCCAGAATGGGAACCAGCGTCTGTCCCAGAGAGCAACCCCGCGGGGCGGGGAGGGCCCGGGAGGAGGCGCGTCAGGCGTGAGTGGCAGGCACAGGTGAGGGGGTGGCAGGTGGGATGCAGGGGGTGGCGGCTGTGTGGGGTGGAGGAGGGGGTGGGGGATGGAGGGGGATGGGGAGGAGTGAGGTGGGGGAGGGGTGGGAGTGGAGGAGTGGGGTGGAGGAGGGGGTGGGAGGGACGAGGAGTGAGGCGGGGGAGGAGTGGGAGTGGAGGAGTGGAGTAGAGGAAGGGGTGGGAGGGATGAGGAGTGACGCGGGGGAGGGGTGGGAGTGGAGGAGTGGGGTGGAGGAGGGGATGGGAGGGACGAGGAGTGAGGCGGGGGAGGGGTGGGAGTGGAGGGGTGGAGTAGAGGAGGGGGTGGGGGGTGAGGGACGAGGAGGAGCGAGGTGGGGGAGGGGTGGGAGTGGAGGAGGGGGTGGGGGGTGGGGCAGGGGGAGGAGTGACTGGGGGAGGGGTGGGAGTGGAGGAGGGGGTGGGGGTGGGGGACGGGGAGGAGTGAGGCGGGGGAGGGGTGGGAGTGGAGGAGGGGGTGGGGGTGGGGGGTGGGAGGAGAGGGGGCGAGGGGTGGGAGTGGGGGAGGGGCGGGTAGGAGGCACCCAGGGCGCAGACGCAGCCCCCCAGGCCTGGGAAGATGGAGGGGCTGGGAGGAGCTCTTGCATTCTCACGTTCTCACGTTCTTACGCTCCCACGTGTTTATGTTCCTACGTCCTTACGCTCTGACGTCCTCGCGTTCTCGCGTTCTCACGCCCTTGCGTGCAGAGCCGCGTGGGCCCTCCGGCGGGCGGGCGGGGCGGCGGGGCGCGGGGCGGCGGGGCGCGGTCCCCGAGGGCCGCGGTGCTGCCGTGAGCGTGACCCGGGAGGGCGGCCGTTCGCGCGGCGGGACGTCCCGCGTGGCACGGTGTCGGCCCAGCGTTGACACCGCGCTCGCGGCCGGGCCTTGGCCCTGTGCAGTGACCGCGGCAAAGCCCGGGCGACACGGCGCTGGCGGGCCTGGCCGGTCACCAGGGCGACGCCCTCCGTCGGGGTCCGCGCGGGGCGGGCGCGGAGGTGTTGCCCGCGTTCGGCCCACGCTCGCGGAGGGGCGCGCACAGCCCGCCAGCGGCGGGGCGCCTCCGGCAGGACTCCCTGCGGGGACAGCCGCCCTCGGCTCCCACCGGCCGGGTGCGGGCAGGCGGGGGCTCCCAGCGAGCAAGGCCCTGGCCCTGGCCCTGTGGTTGGGGCAGGGCTTTCTCCATCCCCGACAGCCTCCTCCTGGACCTCTGAAATTTCCGAGGGCAACGTTCTGGTCTGTTTGGAAAGCCTCTCAGAGGTTTCTGGAGGGTCTGTGGCCACACGAGCCCAGGTGGTTGGTCATTCCACCTCAGACCCATTTCGCAGATGAGAAAATGGGGCTCAGAAGTGGAGGGTCCTGGCCGAGGGCGCAGTGGGAAGCGCGGAGCCAGCTTGTCCCTGGGTGTCCTTGTGTCCACACGTGCGCCTGCCTGCACCTCGGGGTGGAGCCTGAATTTCCAGGGAGGTGTCCCCCAGTGGCTCATGCGGCCCCCTGGCAGACTGCTGCTGTCCTGAAGTGGCGTGGGGACAAGCCGCTGAGCTCTGCTGGTCTTAGTGCGTCCTGGAAGGCAGTCGGGGCGCGTGTGGGGAACGCAGTTGCTGGAGGAACAGGGCTGCTGTCCCGGGTGACGTTGGTGGGGACGGGCCGCTGGGGTCTGTGCCTGGCCCAGGTCCTGGACACACTCGGTGTCCTCAGAAGGTTGGGGGCAGAGGGGGAGGTCTAGTCTTTGCAGCCCCAGGGGAGCAGGCCCACAGGGTGGGTGACGCCACCTAAAAGAGGCCTCCAGAAGATTGGGGCCGGAGCAGGACACGGGACAGAGAGCACGGCTGTCCCCAGTGTCCTGGGAGGACCCGGGCTGGTGGCTGGGACCTCGAGGGCAGCAGCGGGCTACCCCCAACCTGCCAGGCGGCCGCCTTCTCTCAGTAATTCCCCCAAACCCACAAGCGTCCACTTTCATGTTTTGCCAACATTTTTCACATTGTGTTTAAATCCTTTTAGGGCCTGGGGATGTCTTAATTTGTTTACTGTTTGCTTTGAGTTTTGCAACATCTTTCAGGAGCTTGAGCTTTGAAGCAGGCAGAGCCGAGGTGCTTTGAACACGCGTGTGCGCCGTGGAGAGGCCCTTCTGGAAGGGCCGTGGGGGTGGGGGCAGGCGGCAGCGTGGCTGTGCACACAGGCCCCCCGTGCTCCCGGAGCACTGACCGGGCAGGCTTCCCGTGGCTCAGAGGACGGGTGGGGCACTCGGGGATTCGGCAGCCCGGGGCTGGTGCGAGTGGGTCTGGCCGCCCAGCCTGGGGGGCAGAGTCAGCACCCCGTTCCTCTGTCCCGGCCCCGAATCCTAGAACCTTCCTCCAGGGGAGAGACCAAGTCTCCGGTGACCGGGCCTCCCCAGCTTGGTCCCAGGGAGGATGGAGCTCTGCCCCCCCACCCCACTGCCGGAAACCCAGCCCCCAGGTGCCACGATCCCTGCCCCCTGGCGGGTGTGGGGCACGTGTTCGCGGCTGTGACGTGGCAGTTTCGCAGTGGATTTTGCTTCTGAGTGAGTTTGCCGCGGACTGGAAAGTCTCGCAGCTCTCGCTTCTTTGTGGTTTCGGGATTGCGGCTGAGGGCTTGTGAGGTGGTGACGAGGACAGCAGCAGCCGCACGGGCAGGGCCCGCCTGTCACAGCCGTGACCCCAGTGCAGTGCCACACGCTTCCCAAACACATGCACACACACACAAACGCACCTGCACACATGCCTGTGCACGCTTGCTTTCGTGGCGGCGGCAGGGGTGAAGGGGCCCTGGGCAGAGCCACGGTGGGTGCAGCTGTGGGGACAGGCAGCGGCCAGGTGGTCAGACAGACCGGCAGGAGCCCACCGCTGCCATGAGACCTGGCCGCACATGCCTCTGAGTCCCAGTCTCCAGAGCTGTGAGGTGGGTGTGGCGTGGGACCGTCCCTCTGGGGTGGAAAGGGCAGGGCGGAGCCAGGGCAGGGGCCCCGTGAAGGCAGCTCTGTGCTCTGTGACTCGGAGCTGACGGTGGCCCTGACAGCCAGCGAGGTGCCAGGTGTGGAGGGTCTGCCGGGCGGCACGCTGAGCCCCTGGGACTGCCCGCGGTGAGGCAGGGCCTTCTGGGCTGCGTATCTTCCCCTGCTGTTGCCTCCCACCCGCCCTCCCCCAGGCAGCCCGGCCCACAGAGGCGCCCTCCTTCCTTGCCCCGTCGAGCCGGAACCCAGGGGCCACTCTGCCCAGCAGCTAATCCGCCCATTACCGGGCGCCCACCCACCCTCCAGGGAGCTGTCGGGCTCCAGGTGTTCCCGGCTGCCAAGTCCCTGCAGTGCCATTGCCCGGCGAGGTGCTCCCGAGCCTGCCGGGCGCCGTGCCAGGGGCGGCAGGGCAGGGCTCCAGGGGAACTCCGTCGGAGGGAGGGACCTGCCCGGCCCAGCAGGTGCCTGCCGCCTGGGCTCCGGTGCAGGCAGGCTTGACAGGACGTGTGCTTTCCCCTCCTGCGTGAGTCCCCACACACCAAGAGTCCAGGACTGGCCTGTTGGTGGCTCAGGCCTCACACCTGCCGCCTGGGCCGGTGCAGCCCTGGTGGCCTCGGCAGAGGGGCAGGGTCTCCCCACCCTGTGACGGGCTTCTGACAGCCTGGCGTGGGGAGGAGGGGCCCTCGCAGCCTGTGGCCGGCGCTAGGTGCGGGGCAGTGAGCAGGTGTCACCCACGTGGGTCTCCGCCAGCCTCCAGCCAGCTTCAGCTAAGTAGGGGGATAGTTGTTTTGTAAAAGTATGTCCCGAGCATCGCGTGGGCTCACACAGACTGGAAAACCATTCCTCGTTAGCTGAGATTCAGATCTCGCGGCCACCTGTATTTGCTAAATCGGGAACGGAAAGGGATGTGAGCCGCTGCCAGCCAGCTCCGGCCACCCACCAGGCCCCTGTGCTGGGCCCTCCGCTCTGGGTGCCTTGGGGCAGGGAGGGCCCCTCACCATCGCCAAGGCGCAGCCCTGGCTGGACGCCACACGCAGGCGGCCCTCATGGCCCAGAGCCCGGCGAGCCGGCAGCAGCGCAGGCACACGCGGGCTTTCCTGGAGAGCGGGCTGCAGGCTCCGAGAGCCGCCCCGCGCCTGCGCGTGAGTGGTGAGCGAGTAACTGAGGCACAGATGGCTCACAGCGGGAAGGAAGCCGTGGCCATCTGGGGGGACGTGTGGTGTGGTCACGCAGGAGGGGCATGTGTGTGCCTGTGTATGCATGCTTGTATGTGTGTACATATATGTGTGCAATGCATTTGTGTATGTATATACATATGCGTATGTGTGCACGTGCAAATGCACGTGAGTGCATACGTGTATGTATGTACACTGTATATTAATGTTTGCATGTGTGCACGTGTGTGCAGGCTTGTGTATGGGGTGCACACACCTGATTGCCTGCTGGAGGCTTTCCTCGGCACGTGGGAAGAGCCATGACTGAACCGTTGACGGCTCATGTCCTTCCCTGCCGAGTCAGGGAACTGCCGTGTAACCGCACACCAGCGTGGGTGTTCAACAGTCGCCCTCTGTGCAGCCGCCACCGAGGCAGGATGCGAAAGGTCCCAAGGCCCCTCGGAGGACGTGGGCTGGCCCTGGGTGCTGTTCCCCCGCAGACAGGAAGCCGCACCTGCCGGCTGCCTGAGGAGGGGACGTGCCGACCCAGCGATCCTCAGGCAGCTGCCGGCCCCGCCGGGGGTCCTGGTCCCCTTGTCCTGGTCCAGTGTTTCTTACTCGTTTGCCTTAAGCCCACCTATGTGCGGTTGTTGGGACTACCGTGGCCTGGGAGCCTGCTCAGTGACCGCAGCGCCGCGTCCTCACCTGCGGGCCAGGTGCTCTGGGCTCAGGCGGGCAACGGCGCCCTCTGCTGGACGTGGGGAAAACGCCTTTCCGTTGGGCCCAGAGCTTTGTTCTCATTTGCTGAGCGCCAGCCTGCCGCCAGCAGGACACCTTGACAGGAAGGGAGGCCAAGGACGCCTGGGTAGCCCCGCCCGGCCCCGCCCGAATTTGCTAGCGAGGAAGGTTAACTGACCTACCTGGGAAGGGCAGGTCACACCAGGCCCAGGGGGTCTGAGTTGGGCCTTTGCCTCTTCTTGCAAACAGAAAGCGTCCCCGTGGCTGCTGCCACACGTGGCTCTCGGAGCCGCTTCCCACGTCGCCTGGGTGGTGCGGGGGCCCCTCGAGCGGGAGGCTTCTCTGGGCGTGGGGTGAAGCCAGCAAGAGGCACGGTTGGCCCATCCCAGCCTCCACCCCACAGCGTGACCTCTGTCCTCAGCCGGGACGACCCGGGGCGGCACAGGCGTGGCCAGCCTCTGGCCTCTTCGGGACGCAGCCGGGTCCTGGGGGGCTCTCGCCTGCCGTGTGGCTTCAGGCGTCCCTGCACCCCAAGGCTCAGTCTCTGTCCACGGGGATCTGGGTGGAACCCAGCCCCGCGCGTTATCCCGAGACAGGCAGGTGGGGGGCACGACCTAACCCTGTTCCCGCAGGGCAGCGGTTTGAACCTCTGGCCGGTTCTTTGAGCCTCTCGCTGCTGTGTGTCTTCGGTGCCTTGGGGTCGTGGCTGCGTGTATCATTCTGGAGCTTGGCAAGCGTGTGGGAGCGTTACTGTGGGGTGTTAGGGATCCCCTCTCGTGGTTCCCTCCTTTCTGTGATGTTCCCCTTCTATTCGTGGCCGCTCCTGAGACCCCAGACTCTGCTGGGACTCCCCTGGCCACGCCGACCGCCGTTTCCCTGAGAGCCACGCCGCACGTGCCACCTGGGCCGGGAGCGTCCTCAGAGGGCGAGTCAGAAAACGTGGGCCCCACGCAGCGTGGCCCTCTCCCTCTGGGGGCCACATCTGCTCCCCTTTTGCCCGCTTGGCCTTGAAACAGCCGAGTGTGTTTTCTAAGGGTTTCACCCGGAGTTCAGGCAGGAAGGTCGGTCGAAGATAAGTCTCTCCACCAGTTGCAGAAGCTGAAAGTGAAGAAGGAAAACGTCACCCCGAGTTTCGAGGCCCCCCAGCCTGCGGGGCAGACGGCACTGACCCCTTCTGCTGGAGTGGGGGCCGAGCCCCGGCACCGGGGCCCCCCAGAGAGCGTTCACCCACCGCGCAGCCTGCCGGGGCCCTCCCCGCTGCCCGAGTTCCCCAGAAAGCATGTCCTGCACTTCTGCCCAGGGTCTCCTCTCTTCTGTGCTCAGCCTGGGCTGAATCCCCGCCACCCTCATCCCCAGATGCTGGACGCAAACTTTCCCCTCGTGGTCCCCACCTGCAGCCCCCGGGGGTGGCAATGGCTCTGCAGGTCACCACTGGGGTGTAAGTGCAGCCTGAGCCCCCTCAGGGTGACGAGTAATTTATGGAAGAACAAGCAGCCCAGGAGCCCAGGGAGGGCGTCTGTCTGTGGGGTCAGAGCCGGGGAAGACACATGGACAGAAACACGGAGGGGCCTCGACACTCCTTCCGTGTTTGTAGCTGGGACTGGAGACATCAGGGTGGACTCCCTGGAGGAGGTGGCAGAGCAGACGGGGCCGTAGCACTGGGCCACTGGCGGGGCAGGCACGGTGTGCTGACAAGCGCTTGGCATGGATGGCCCCCGGGACCGAGGGCGCAGTCGGCACTAAGGCTCACGAAGGGAATGGTGGCCGGGAGGTGGCCAGCGGGGCAGCGAGCCTGGCGCCTGGAGCTCGGCGGGCGCTGGCCGGGCTGGGCAGCTCCTTCCGCTCAGGCCTCCCGCTGTCGTCCCTCTGTGCAGACGTTCGGCGCCGCGGACTGGGAGGTCTTCCACATCGGGGAGAGGATCTTCCTGGCCGTCGCCAACAGCCACAGCTACGACGTGCGGGTGCAGGTGCAGAACGACTCCTACACCATCAACTCCGTCATCTACGAGCTGAACGTGACCGCGCAGACCTTCGTCAAGTTCCAGGACATCCCCACCTGCAGGTACCGGCCGCGGCCGGCTGGCGGGAAGGGCGGAGCTGGTCAGGGCCGCGGCCTGTCGCCCGCCCTGTTGGGGACCACGCTCCCCACTGTTCGCCTCCACCCCTGCACACACACAGGCCCAGAGCAGGCGGCGCCGCCCTGAGCCCCGTCACGTTGTCGTGTTCGGTTCCCAGGGCCGGGCGCAGAGCTTGGCATGTGGAGCACATGCCTCCTGTCGTCCGGCGGTGCAGGCTGGAGGGGGCAACCCAGGCTCAAGGAGCGCAGCTGTCTGCGTGTCACGGGCAAGTGTGAGGCCCATGGCCTCAGGCAGGTGTCCTGACATGTGTCCACAGCCGGCCACTCTTGCCACCTCCAGACACGGTTCCTCCCTTCCCCCCAAGCCGGCCTCCTCCGGACGCCAGGACACAGACTGGCGTGTGCGGGCAGGAGGGAGGCTGGGTCAGTGCCTGCCAGGTGGGGCCAGCTCTGCGGGCCACTGAAGGTCGTGCGGCTCCGTGTGCGGGACTCTGGGTGCCGAGGACCCGTGACAGTCGCGGCCTGCACAGGCCCCTCTGGGCGGGGCTCGGAGGTCTGCCGGGGAAAGTGCGGTGAATGCAGTGTGCACCGTTCGCATCCCAGCGCGGGGCCTGGTGGCTCAGCGCGGGAGCCCAGCGCTCGTGCCGGCCCCGGGCGCAGCAGTGGCTTCCCCAGGTCCCCGTGGTTTCGTGTGCTCCTTGTTCCATTCGGTAACGGCTCACGACCCTCCCGAGCCCCGGGCCTCACGTCAGCCGAGATGCAACCACGAATAGGCTTAGGCGCCTTAAGGAGGAAATCTCCAGGGTGAGCTGGGAGAAGCCAGCTGAGGACCAGCGACGTGACACGGCCCGGCGCGGGGGACAGGCAGGGCACCTGTGTCCCCGTGGGTCCGGGCGCCCCGGTCAGCAGGGCCACCCGGGGACAGGTGGGTGCCGGGGAGCACACAGGGCAGGAAGGACCTTCCATTTACACCCCACGGCTCCTGGACCGCTTGATCTGCAAACGCGTACGATGCTGACTTACTAACGATCTACTCATATAACTTTCTAAAATTAAAAAAGAGAAAACGACCCTCAGAATAGAGAAGAAGCGAAAGAGTGAGCCGCGGTGCCCGGCCCGGAGGACTGCGGGCTCGGACCGAGCTGCCCGGCGGGAGAGGCGGACACCAGCCTCGGTCCCATCCCGAGCCGCGCCCTCAGGGCTCAGCTCCGGCCCAGGGGGCCGCTGAGAACAGCAGGTAGTTGAGGCACTGCAGAACGGAGTTTAGAACACACACGTTTGAGAGAGAACTGCGATTGATTAACTGCAGAGGGGCACGTGCCCACGTAGGCGAGGCCAGCCAGACACGGAGGCGTTGGGCGCCTTGGAGCTGGGAGCCTGCAGCGGCCGCAGAGACGCGACCTCCAGCCAGGCGCCGCTGGCCAGTGGCGGGCACGATTTACGCATGAAGTTCGCAGACTTTAAAGTGGCTTTAATAATTACCGTCCGACGCTCGCCGCGGCGGTCACGTTAGCAGGCTCCGAGGCGGGACTCTGTCCGCAGAAGCGTGGTTCCTGGCTTTTCCGCCTCATGGGGGACACTTGCTCCCCCGTCCTCCGTCGGGGAGCCGGGATGCGGCCGCGCCCCGCAACACTTCCGGAACCTTCCCCGGGGCGGCGGGGTGGTTTCCTGGCCGTGTGTGATCCTGGCTCTCACCGCCCTCACCTTTGTGTGTTTGTCACAATTCAGTGGTTTTAGTGAATCCACAGATGTTCTAGACGTTCTAGAATGTTCCCAACCCCACGCCCTTACCCAGCCCTCCCCCCCTACCGCCTGTCTCCAGTCCCCCCGCAGTCACCAGCCCCTTTCCGTCCCTGTCCACGTCCTTGTCCTGGACATTCTGTGTAAGTGGCATCCTGCACGGCCCCTCGCGTCTGGCTCCCGTCGTCTGCGTCCTGCTGTCCAGGCTCGTGGGCGCCGGAAGCTGGGTGTGCGGCTCCGTCCTCGCTGTGGCTGAGCGACAGGGCGTCACGCGGGTGTCACTTGGTCCTCCCCTTTGTCCCTTGATGAGTGTCTGTGCTGTTCCCACCTTTTGGCCAGAGGGTAACTCTGAAGAGTAAGAATACGCTTCAGATCTCCGCAGCGTGGCCAGCGTAGCCGGATACACAGCGTGGATGGGAGGCAGAGGCAGGAGCCCTCCGCCGGGCACCGCCCTTCCCTCGGCCTTGAACCAAAGCCGCTGCTGGCCGCGCCGCGGTGCAGCCCACAGTCGCTGTCGCCTCTCGCAGGGAAACTCCCCGCCACGCCCCAGACGGGGGCACGCGGTGGGGTGCGGTCGAGCCTCTGTGAGCAAGAGTGGGCACCACTGTGGGGCGATCGCCGCCCGCCGCGGTGGAGGCCCAGGGGCTCCTGACCAATGGGTGGCCCTGCCCCGCCCGCCCCGCCCCGTCCTCTCCGAGGTCCCTCCCCTCCCAGGTCCTGTTGAGCGAGCACCTGCTGGAGGCCCCCGCCCCCGATGCCCTCCAGGAAGCACCCAGAGTGAGCCTCGGCCACCGGGGCCTCTGCTGCCGGGACTGGCCACAGCCCAAGGAGGCCACACGAGGAGGCTCCGCCCGGCCTCGCCTCAGACTGGGCCCTGCTTGCTGCATGGCTTCTGCCTCGGTTTCCTCATCTCTGGAGTGGGCTCGGGACCTGCCGTGATGAGAGAGGCGTCAGGCAGAGACGAGAGGTGTGGGCCCGACAGCTGATGGCCCAGAGGGCCTCTCGGAGCGGCAGGGTCTGGGGCGGCCACCTGCCAGGCGCTGGGACCGCGCGGCCCTGAGCTCAGATGCCCCCTCCGCACGGTCCGGCCAGGCTCTTGCCCGGGGGACCTGCAGCCTTAAGGCCACATGTGCCTTTCGGGTCCTTAAGTGCAGCCTTTTGACTGAATCCAAATTCTAAAGAACAAATCCTTTCATTTTTATTAATACATTCTTGTTCATCTTTTATATTTTTAGTTTTAAAATGGGCCTATTTAAAACACCAAAGAATAAAATAAGTTTCAATGAAATAATCTTCCCAGGTGGACTGGCACAAGTAGAACATTAGTTAGCTATAAGGGTTTAGTTGACAGGGGCTACGTGATTTTGTTCTAACTTCCCCCGCCTGTCTGGCGCCACTACCGTGCTAGGCTGGCCAGAGTTTATGGGGTCAAGTACGCCAGTCTGTTATCAGCTTTTGACAACAGTGCACTGTGTTTCTGTTTGAAGTGGAAATTGTGAATAGCTGCACAGCTAGACAGTATTTTTTTTTTTTTTTTTGAGACAGAGTCTCACCCTGTTGCCCAGGCTAGAGTGCCGTGGCATCAGCCTAGCTCACAGCAACCTCCAACTCCTGGGCTCAAGCGATCCTCCTGCCTCAGCCTCCCGAGTAGCTGGGACTATAGGCATGCGTCACCATGCCCAGCTAATTTTTTCTATATGTATTTTTAGTTAGTCAATTAATTTCTTTCTATTTTTAGTAGAGACGGGGTCTTGCTCTTGCTCAGGCTGGTTTTGAACTCCTGATCTCGAGCAATCTGCCCGCCTTGGCCTCCCAGAGTGCTAGGATTACAGGCGTGAGCCACCGCGCCCGGCCTAGACAATATTTTTTTATTCCGTCTGCTTAACAGCCCATCATGTCAAAGAAGACCAAGAGAGCGCTGAAGGAAGAAAACAGATTTTTTTAAATGAGGATTGGGAATTGCAATCTTATTTCGGCTAAAGATGAGATGATTTGTTTGCCTTGTTATGCTACAATGTCAACATTAAAGAAATTCAATGCTCATCAGCATTATAACACACTCATAAGGACCACAAATATTTTAAATTAGAGTAAGAGGTGTGAAAGACTGTATTGCAGAAATTAAAAGATGAAAAGCAAAAGCAAAGGCAATTCTTTCAAGCAGCAGTAAGACCTGGAAATGATGCTACTGAAGCAACTTATAAAGTAGCTTATGTACTCGTGGGGGAAAAGGGAAGCCATTCAGTGATGCAGAAACTGTGAAAGAGTACTGTCGAAGTTGTAGGATGCCTAGACCCCAATAACATTTCAAAGCAAAAACAACTGCCTCCTCCAAGGAGAACGGCCACTGATTGGCAGCATGAATTTACCTTCGACTTCACAGAACTTCATGCAATACTTCAAAAGGAAAATACAAAGTACATATTATTCAGTTGCTTTGGATGAATCAACTGATACTACTGAGTCAGTGCGGTTTTTATACTTGACATTCGAGTCATCACAGAAGATTTTCTTTGCCATGAAGAGTTACTCACTTTGGGCGCTCTCGTGAACAGAACACGGGGAATAGATATCTTCAGCAACTTTCGAGATGAACAGATGCAGGTGCTCTCGTTTCTCCTCATTGTATCTCGCATCAGCAAAATCTCTGTGCTAAAGCTGCTATTTTTTAAGTGACACTTTGCAACAATTCGTAAGTATTGTTAACTACTTTCAGGCAAATGCGACACAGCATTGTCAGTTCGTAACACGCTAAAGTTGAACCATGAGGTGTTCAGTGTGGATTTGCCGTACCATTCTAAAGTGCGTTGGCTGTCGCAGGGACAGGTGTTAGGCCAAAATGTTATCTCTGCAAGAACAGAGGGTTAAATTTTATGGAGAACAGAATCAGTCATGTTAATTATCGAAGGATTTCTATAAGAATGCAACATTTCTGTGTGATGTCAGGTCGGATCAAAATGACCTGAATATTTCTTTGCAAGGTAAAACTCAGTCCGTATGTGATATGTGGCAAAAAAAAAAAAAAAAAAAAAAAAAACCTAAGCATTTTGAAAAAAGCTGTCTTTGTGCAAAACACTTCTTCAAAAGGAAATTTGGGGTGGATATTTTCCCCAGTTGGCAAAGGTCACTGATGAGCATGGTGATACATGCAAATCATTTGAATACGCAGCTGTTATAGACCTACTAATTGGAGAATACAGTGAAAGGCCACTGACTTTGAGAATCACGACATCCACTCAAATTAGCATCTCAGCCTCACCTGGCTATCACCAAGGCACCTAAAGACCTACAGATGGAATTGATTGAGCTCTCAGGAGATGACACTTTAAAGTCATTCTTTGATGCTAAGAAAGATCCAGTTGAAATATGGAAAAATGCAGTAGAATACCCACACCTCCCACAACGTGTCTGAAAAATGCTTTCTTGCTTTTCAACCGTTTATTGCTGCAAATCTACGTTCTCCCTCCTAACCCGAATCCAGACACCCTTAAGGTCACAAATGACTGATGCCCATTTAGAGGATCAATGGCAACTGCCACCTCCACACTGCAACCAGATATTCAAATGCTTTGCAACAAAAAGCAGACACAGCAGAGTTGTTAAAAGGCTAGATAACTTTTAAGATTAGCCAATAGTTTTCACTTTTCAAAATTATTAAGTACAAAGCAGCCAGATTTGTACAAAATAATGTACATTTTTAAGTACAGGTAACTGAAGTTTCTCGCATGTGGCCTAACGACGGCAGAATTAATGCGGCTTCCGCCACGAAAAGGTCCCCACCCTGCTCCTGCCTAACATGGGACACGGCACGTCGGTTTGGGGCAGGAGACAGCTTCCAAGTGCGGGAGAACACCTGTGCGTCCACAGGGCCTCGGGCCCCTGATCCCGGGGCGGTCGGGGTTCCCAGGTGTGTGACCTCACGGCTGTGACCTCAAGCTCTTGCCTTCATTGGGAGCTGTGAGCCTGGAACTTTTTCTCTGGTGATTTCAACCCCTCAAAAGTGGACTTTGCAGCCCAGTCGTCGGCAAGGCCGTGCACCTGGCCAAGAGGTGGAACAGCCACAGCGTCCATCGCGGGACGACGAATGGGTCAGCGAAGCGCGGCGCACACGGCGGGATATTGTTCAGCCTGAGAAAGGACAGAAATTCTCCACCTTCAACAACACGGAGGGGACTCAGGGATAGAACCAGGCACAGAAGGTCAAACACTGTGTGGATCCGCTTGTCTGAGGTCCCTGAGTGGCCGGGTTCACAGAGGCGGTGCAGCGGCGGGTGCGGGGGCTGGGCAGGGGAGTTAATGTTTAATGGGGACAGGGTTGCGGTTTTGCGAGATGTCAAGTTCTGGAGACGGACGGTGGTGACGGTTGCGCAGCACTGGGAACGTACTCAGTGTGCACGTAAAATGACTGAGGTGCTAAATTTTATGTGTGTGTTACCAAAATCGAAAATTTTTTTTTATTTCAGCATATTATGGGGGTATAAATGTTTAGATTACGGGTGTTGCCTTACCCTCCCCCCTAAGTTAGAGCTTCAAGTGTGTCCATTCCTCAGACGGTGCACATTGCACTCATTATGTGTGTATATACCCATCCCCTCCTCCCCCTCCCACCTGCCCTACACCCAATAAATGTTATTCCTGTATGTCCACTTAGGTGTTGATCCATTAATACCAATTTGCTGGTGAGTATATGCTGTGCTTATTTTTCCATTCTTGGGATACTTCACTTAGTAGAATGGGTTCCAGCTGTATCCAGGAAGATACAAGAGGTGCTGCATCACCGTTGTTTCTTACAGTTGAAGAGTACTCCATGGTATACATATACCACATTTTATTAATCCACTCGTGTATTGATGGGCACTTGGGTTGTTTCCACATCTTTGCAATTGTGAATTGTGCTTTTATAAACATTCGAGTGCAGGTGTCTTTTTTATAGAGTGTCTTTTGTTCTTTTGGGTAGATGCCCAGTAATGGGATTGCTGGATCAAATGGTAGATCTACTTGTATCTCTTTAAGGTATCTCCATATTGCTTTCCACAGAGGTTGAACTAGTTTGCAGTCCCACCAGCAGTGTAGGAGTGTTCCTATCTCTCCGCAACCACGCCAGCATTTATTGTTTGGAGACTTTTTTTTTTTAATTTTTTTTTTTTTTGAGACAGAGTCTCGCTTTGTTGCCCAGGCTAGAGTGAGTGCCGTGGCGTCAGCCTAGCTCACAGCAACCTCAAACTACTGGGCTCAAGGGATCCTCCTGCCTCAGCCTCCCAAGTAGCTGGGACTACAGGCATGTGCCACCATGCCCGGCTAATTTTTTGTATATATTAGTTGGCCAATTAATTTCTTTCTATTTATAGTAGAGACGGGGTCTCGCTCTTGCTCAGGCTGGTTTCGAACTCGTGACCTCGAGCAATCCGCCCGCCTCGGCCTCCCAGAGAGCTAGGATTACAGGCGTGAGCCACCGCGCCCGGCCTGGAGACTTTTTGATAAAGGCCATTCCCACTGGAAATAAGTGATATCTCATTGTGGTTTTGATTTGCACTTCCCTGATGATTAGAGATGTTGAGCATTTTTTCATATGTTTGTTGGCCATTATTCTGTCTTTTGAGAAGTTTCTGTTCATGTCCTTTGCCCACTTTTTGATAGGGTTGTTTGATTTTTCCTTGCTGATTTTCCTGAGTTCTAAATAGATTCTAGTTATCAGCCCTATCAGATGTGTAGCTTGTGAAAATTTTCTGCCATCCTGTGGGGTATCTGTTTGTTCTTATGACAGTTTCTTTGGCTGTACAGAAACTTTTTAATTTGATCAGGTCCCATTTATTTATTTTTGTTGATTCTGTGATTGCCTTCGTGGTCTTCTTCATAAATTCTTTGCCTAGGCCAATGTCTAGAAGAGTATTTCCAATGTTTTCCTCTAGCATTCTAATAGTTTCACACCTTAGGTTTAAGTCTGTTACCCAGTGTGAGTTGATTTTTGTGAGAGGTGAAAGGTGTGGATCCTGCTTCAGTCTTCTACATGTGGCTATCCAGTTTGCCCAGCACCATTTATTGAATAAGGAATCTTTTCTCCAGTGTATGTTTTTGTCTGCTTTGTCAAAGATTAGTTGGCTATATGAGGATGGTTTTCTATCTGGGTTCTGTGTTCTGTTCCACTGGTCAATGTCCCTGTTCTTGTGCCAGTCCCAAGCTGTTTTAATTACTATAGCCTTGTAGTATAGTTTGAAGTCTGGTAAATTGATACCTCCCATTTTGTTTTTATTGCCTAGGATTGCTTTTGCTATACGGGGTCTTCTCTGGTTCCATACAAAGTGTAAAATTATTTTTTCTATATCTGTGAAAAATGATGATGGTATTTTAATAGGGATTGCATTGACTCTGTAGGTCACTTTGGGTAGTACAGACATTTTCACAATGTCGATTCTGCCGACCCACGAGCATGGTGTGGTCTTCCACCTGTTTACATCCTCTGCTATTTCCTTCCTCCAAAATCAAGATTTTTTTTAAAAAAAAGTATTTTTATGTGAACAACCAATCTGCACTGTCCTGGAATAGACCAGCTCACTGTGTAACTGAGAGAACCCTCCCGGGCCGGCATCTGCTCTAGGAATCTCAGAGGTGGGACCTGGCCCCGACTTCTGGAATCAGGAGAGCCGGCCCCAGTGCAGCCCCCGTCCCCTGGCGACTTCCCGGCTCTGAGCCCTGACGTCCCCTCGCTTGTCTCCACAGCGCGCTGGACTGGGAGTTTTTCTCGGTGGGAGAAGATTACTTCCTGGTGGTTGCGAACTCCTTCGACGGAAACACCTTCTTGGTGAACAGTATTATTTACAGGTAAAGGGCGGCCGGGGGCCGGCATCCTCCCTTACCGCCGTGGGCCCCTTTGGGGGTCACCCTCCCTTGCAGGTGACCACAGGCTCCGAGTGAGTTGCAGGCCGTGGGGCCAAGGTAGATTCTCGAGGCCACGCCCCGGCGAAGCCACTGGAGTCCCAGCGCTGACTCTCGCGACCCTGGGTCCTGGTGCAGGCACGGTTACCTGGACACAGTGACTCCAGAGTTACTGATGCTTAATTTTGCTCCTAGAGACGCTACGGCATTCTTGCTGCATTTATTTCTAGTCGTTCAGGTGCTACAGCGAGTAGGGTGTTTAAGTTTTCATTTGCAGTGGCTTAGCACGACCATCAGTTCCTGTGTGCGGCCACCTGACCAAACCATCTCATCAATTCCAGTCGTTTTTCTTGGGAAGAGTCTCCTGGGATTTAGGAGCATCATCACGTCTGAGCACAAAGGCAGCTCTGCCCCTTCGTGTCCATGTTCTCACCGCTCATGTAGTTTGCTTGACTGGCTAGAAACCCCGGGACAGTCTTGGACGGCAGCGGGGACGGCCGCCGCTCCGCCGCGCTGAGGTCTAACGGGAATGCCGAGCCTCACTGTAGACAGGACGCCGCGCGAGCGCGGCCCACGCCAGGTCACGGTCTCCGCCGGCACTCGCTGGCACGCGTGTGGCCCTTCCAGGCTCTGTCGATGTGACGACTTACGATGAGAGATTTCCTTGCACTCCTGGAACCGATGCCGCTCGGTGACGATGTGCAATGTTTAACACGCCACTGGCTCCCCGCCGCTGACCTTGAACGTTTGCACCTCCATACCAGGAATGACCTTGCTCCATGGTTTCCGTTCTTTACCTTTATCCAGTGTGAGATGGAGACTGACTTGATTAACCCTTTGGACTCGCTTGCTTTTTTCTCTTGCTGCTACCGATGCTAACCGTGTCGGGTCACACTCAACATCTGAGTGCAAAGGGTTAATGCCCACCGCAGTCTCCTAACCGCACCTGTGGACTGGAACAGGCTGAATAACAGGCCTCTCTCGCCTCCTCTTTTTTTTTGATGACTATGTTAAATTCAATTATAAAACCATCTGGAGGCCAGGGGTGGTGGCTCACGCTTGTAATCCTAGCACTCTGGGAGGCCGAGGCGGGTGGATTGCTCGAGGTCAGGAGTTTTAAACCAGCCTGAGCAAGAGCGAGACCCCGTCTCTACCATAAATAGAAATAAATTAATTGGCCTACTAATATATATACAAAAAAAAAAAATTAGCCAGGCATGGTGGCACGTGCCTGTAGTCCCAGCTACTCGGGAGGCAGAGGCAGCAGGATCGCTTGAGCCCAGGAGATTGAGGTTGCTGTGAGCTAGGCTGACGCCACGGCACTCACTCTAGCCTGGGCAACAAAGTGAGACTCTGTCTCAAAAAAAAAAAAAAACCATCTGGGCCTGGTACCTTTTTATTTCTCTTTTATTTTATTTTTATTTTTATATAGTTTTCAAGACAGAATCTCACTCTGTCGCCCTGGCTAGAGTGCAGTGGCATCATCACAGCCCACTGTGACCTCAGACTCCTGGCCTCAAGCGATCCTCCCGCCTCGGCCTCCCGGAATGCTGGGACCACAGGTGCCACCCCCATGCCCGGCCGGGCAGGGCCCAGCATCCCCTGAGCAGTGTGTCCAGTCTCTGCCGTGGTTCTGGGAGATGCAGGTTTCCATCTCTTTTTGGGCAGTTTTGATCATCTGAATTTTACTAGAAAAATCATCGATTTTCTTTTAGACTTGGAAATTCATTGCTGTAGACTTCTCGACTTGGCAAAATAATTTTAAAATGCACGTGAAAGGATAAATGTTCAAAGATGGCCAAGACGTTTTTGAAAAGGAGGCCTGGGGAAGGAGGGCCCGGCCAGCATGTGATAGGGGGCATGATTTTTGCCAGAAATGTGCAGATATGGAGGTGGCATTGAAGACGGTCTGGTGCTTGTCCCCGCAGGTGGCAGGGCTACGAGGGCTTCGTGGCGGTGCACAGCCTGCCCACCTTCGGCTGCAGGGACTGGGAGGCCTTCAACACCCCGGCCGGCTCCTACCTCATCTACTCCAGCGCCAAGGAGCCCCTGTCCCGGGTGCTGCGGCTGAAGACGCGCTGAGGGGCCCCGGGCTGCCGGGAACGGGGCAACAAGGCCGGGCAGGACCCCAGAGCTCCCTACTCGGGCGGCCTGGGACCTCCAGGCGGGCTGAGCCTGGGGCAGCCGGTGAGCAGCAGGCAGCAGCGGGGTCCAAGCAGGGCCGTCCGTGGCCCTTGTTCCAGCGGGGACGTCTGTCACCTCCACACCCTCTCCAGGTTGGTGTCACCTGCCCCAGGTTGTGCCAGAGCCCCAGGCCGGTGACCACCCGGCTGCCACATCGGGTAGCTCTGCATCCTGCAGGCTGCAGACAGAGCCTGCCAGCCCGGCCAGCCCGGCGTCCAGCAGGGATCTCAGCCTAAGGGAAGAGTTTCCGTAAAGTTTTACCTCAAAACAGTGGGGCTCAGGTGCACGTCCCCGCGGCGTCAGCCTCGGCCCGGCTGGTCCCGTCGGGGCACAGGTGTGAGACGGCGTGTGCTGTGCGGGGCAGGCCACGGCCGCCTATTTATTGTGTCGTATCCACACGGAAATATATTTATGTGCTCTTTGCAAAGCGCCACGGCTCCGTCGTGTTCCTTGTGGGGATTCCGCGGTGGCTCGCGAGCGCAGTCCTGGTCACCAGCCCAGGCAGTGAGCCCACCTTCCCGCCCCCAACCTCCCCACAGGGGCCTCGTCCCTCCCAGCCTCAGTTTACCCATCAGTGCACGAGGCGTGGGTCAGGTCGGGAATCGCAAGCCTGGGCACAGCAGGTGTCCCTCCACACGGCCCCACTCTTGGGGACCTCTGGCCTTGGGCCCAGGCCACCTCCCTGGCCACGCTCCAGCCAGCCACCTCCTGGTCCATGCAGCTGGCCTCACGTGACCGTCGACACTCTGCATGTCCTCTTGGGCACGCGCTGGCCGGCCCCTTCCCGCGTCCAACGCCCGGCCCTGCACCAGGCTCGAGGACTCCTGCCTGGCTGGGCAGCCCCCGGCCTGCTGGGACGCCCCAGGCCTGGAGGAGGAGGAGGGCGGGCAGAGGGGAGTGTCCGTGCCAGAGGCTGGGCTGGGCAGGCCCTGGGGCTGCACACAGCCAGGGGACCGGGGAGGGGCCCCCCGCCCGTCCTGCACAGCCAGGAACCGCAGGGCAGCCAGCGGAGGCCGATGTCATTTCTCGTCTCCGGCCACGGTCAGAGGGCGAAGGTCAGAGGCGGGACAGGCTTCGCTCACTGCGACCTCGGGGCCCACACGCAGTTTCACGCTCAGCTGTTTCCATGTTGTTAATAAAACTTTTAATCTGAGACCGAGGCCCACAGCATTCTGCATCTCAGATTGCACGGCAGGTACATGGGAGTTCATTTTATTAGTCTTTAAACTCTTTTTTTTTTTTTTTGAGACAGAGTCTCACTCTGTTGCCCAGGCTAGAGTGAGTGCCGTGGCGTCAGCCTAGCTCACAGCAACCTCAGACTCCTGGGCTCAAGCGATCCTCCTGCCTCAGCCTCCCGAGTAGCTGGGACTACAGGCATGCGCCACCATGCCCGGCTAATTTTTTCTATATGTATTTTTAGTTAGTCAATTAATTTCTTTCTATTTTTAGTAGAGACGGGGTCTTGCTCTTGCTCAGGCTGGTTTTGAACTCCTGATCTCGAGCAATCCGCCCGCCTCGGCCTCCCAGAGTGCTAGGATTACAGGCGTGAGCCACCACGCCTGACCAAGTCTTTAAACTCTTAAAAACCTAAACACTCTTTTGCATATGTGATGCCTTCACAATGTATTAATAAAGAGATTGGAAAGAAGAGCACATTTGATAAATTAGAAAAATGTTATAGGTGATCAGTCCACACACCTGTAGATAAGCTACCTACCTAATAGGCTACTCGGACACAAAAGCTGAGAACCCAAAGCATGTGCTAGTACTCAGGAGATCAAACATGCGTCAGAAAATAGTTTTGCGCATCAGTACTGGAAATATCAGAAATTTGAACAAAGGGAGAGTTTCTAGGAAAGACCAGTGATCAAAATTGCCTGAAGCACAAGTTAGAAAGCCCAGACAGGCCACGGTGCAGGCAAAACGAAAACCTAATTGTCAGATCACCTCCAAAAAGCATGTCAATGCTGGAATGATTATTTAGGCATTTTTAACACTTTGAAAAACAGGTCGTTTTCTCGATAAACTCTTCATAGCATGAAATAGTGGGAAACTTCCTGCTTCACGTTATAAAATAATCTGAGTCCAGAATCTGAAAACATCACACAAGGGAAGAAGTTTAAAAGCCAAATCCATTCAAACACATACATGCAAAAACCCGAAAGGGAAACAGCACTGAACAGGAGCCTTCCACAGAAGACAGACTCGCGCCTTGCCCGGTGGCGCAGGCCCAGGAGGCAGGGTGGCTGCCGGGAGGGTCGTTCTCACGCCTCCCTCCGCCCCTCCCATCAGAGACGCTGGGGAGACGTTGGACTTGGACAGGGCGTGGGGACCCGGAGGTGGGGGGAGGTCGACGTCGGCGGTGGGGAAGTGACTTGGGAGTGGGGTGGGACCCTTGAGAGGGAGGCTGGGTGAGTTGAGGGAGGGGTTCATTACAGAGAGCTGTCCCTGCCGTCTATAGGGCCTGTCCCTGCCGTCCATAGGGCCTGTCCCTGACGTCCATAGGGCCTGTCCCTGACGTCTACAGGGCCTGTCCCTGCCGTCCATGAGGGCCTGTCCCTGACGTCCATAGGGCCTGTCCCTGCCGTCCATGAGGGCCTGTCCCTGCCATCTACCGGGCCTGTCTCTGCCGTCCACGAGGGCCTGTCCCTGCCGTCCATAGGGCCTGTCCCTGCCGTCCACGAGGGCCTGTCCCTGCCGTCCACGAGGGCCTGTCCCTGCCGCCCATAGGGCCTGTCCCTGCCGTCCACGAGGGCCTGTCCCTGCCGTCCACGAGGGCCTGTCCCTGCCGTCCATGAGGGCCTGTCCCTGCCATCTACAGGGCCTGTCCCTGCTGTCCACGAGGGCCTGTCCCTGCCATCCATAGGGCCTGTCCCTGCCGTCCACGAGGGCCTGTCCCTGCCGTCCACGAGGGCCTGTCCCTGCCGTCCACGAGGGCCTGTCCCTGCCATCTACAGGGCCTGTCTCTGCCGTCCACCAGGGCCTGTCCCTGCCATCCATAGGGCCTGTCCCTGCCGTCCATAGGGCCTGTCTCTGCCGTCTACGAGGGCCTGTCCCTGCCATCTACAGGGCCTGTCTCTGCCGTCCACGAGGGCCTGTCTCTGCCATCTACAGGGCCTGTCTCTGCTGTCCACGAGGGCCTGTCCCTGCCATCTACAGGGCCTGTCCCTGCTGTCCACGAGGGCCTGTCCCTGCCATCTACAGGGCCTGTCTCTGCTGTCCATAGGGCCTGTCCCTGCCATCTACAGGGCCTGTCTCTGCCGTCCACGAGGGCCTGTCCCTGCCGTCCACGAGGGTCTGTCCCTGCCATCTATAGGGCCTGTCCCTGCCGTCCACGAGGGCCTGTCCCTGCCATCATAGGGCCTGTCCTTGCTGTCCATAGGGCCTGTCCCTGCCATCCATAGGGCTTGTCCCTGCCGTCCACGAGGGCCTGTCCCTACCATCTACAGGGCCTGTCCCTGTCGTCCACGAGGGCCTGTCCCTGCCATCCATAGGGCCTGTCCCTGCCGTCCACGAGGGTCTGTCCCTGCTGTCCACGAGGGTCTGTCCCTGCTGTCCTGGGATGTACGTGGCCTTGCCGACACTTGTCCCTCCAGCCCTCGTCCCATCTCCGTGCCATCGGCAGTGCCCAGGTGGGCAGGCTGACACTGGCTTCCAACGCTGGGCCCCCGAGTGGCCTAGACCAGCGTGGCCCACTAGGAAACCTATGTGTGACAGACAGGAGTGCAGTGCAATGACTGGGCGCTCCCTGCAACTCCGCTCGGACCCTGCCCTGACGCTGGGCTCTGCGGGGTCCAGGATGCGTCTCGGAAGGTCCTCGACTTCTCTGCTCAAGGGGTGTCTGACGTCACTTCCTGCCCCTGCCCCCAGCCTCGCTGTCCTGGTGTCCCTGGGCCGGTGGGTTACGGTGGCAGCCCTGGATCTGCTGCCGAAGGAGGGTGGGCCAAGGATACCAGGTAAAAATACAAGGTGCCTCCTTAGATGCGAGTTTCAGGAGAACAGTGAGCACTAGGGTTCAGTGTCGGCGTACCCCGACATTACATGGGACATACTTAGACTGGCAGGTGTCATCCGTCTGGAGCTCCAGGGCCACTGGCTGGCCTGGGTTTTTGTCAGCCTCAGTCTCCCCGCCCTGCCTGTGGGGTGTGGAGGACAAGCCACGTCTCTTGGGGTCCACCTGGGGGACGGTCCTGGCTTTCTTGGGGTGGCAGGAGGGTGCATGCGGCCGGCAGGCACAGGGCCTCGGAGGAAATGGGGAGAGTTGGGCCCGGAGTGGCCTGTTGGGGAGGCAGCCCCAGGGGCGGTGGCTGGTCGTCTTGGGGATCACTCCACTGGTGGGGCCCCCAGAAGTGCCCTGGGAGGCAGGGAGGCCACACTGGGGTTAGGGAAGGCCACCCAGGCTGGGAGCACGGTGGGCCCCCAGCACTCGGCCTGCGTGTGTCAGTCGGGAGGGAGTGTTTGGATGAGGTGAGTTTTTACACCTGTGACGCTGGGGGTGGGCCTCGTCCATCCATCGGAGGCCTGAAGAGAACAAAAACCCCGGGCTCCCCTGGGCAGGAGGGATTCCCTGCAGGTGGCCTGTGGCCTTTGCCTGTGCTCCTGGGCTGTGAGCCGCCGGGCCGTGGGCCGGTCTGCACGGTGAGCTCCCCCCCTACACACGCCCTGTTGCCTTGTCCAGCTGTGCTTCCTGGAGGGCCCCGCGGGCAGGAGTCTGGGGGTCTGGGGATCAGCCCCACCTGCCAAACCCCCGCCTCTGAGCCTCCCCCGGGGGGAGGGTGAATCGGGCAAACCCCGCTGCGTGCCACCCTCCCAGAGCCCTGACCCCACACGGCCTCTCTCTGTGGCGCAACCGTGAAGAGCGGGGGTGCCGCCGCCTGTCCGCTTGCCCGGGGAGCTGAGACACCCACACAGCCAGCGCCGCACCGGAGAATCCGCGCCCGGCCTGCTCGCCCTCCCGGCTCCGCCCGCCACTGCAGGGCGCCTGCTGCTGGCCAGACACACAGCAGAGACCAAGCCTGCCATGGAGACGTTTTAAAGTTCTGAATGCAAACCAGGGGGTGAAACGTTGAGAACTCCAAAATATTTACCTCTTTCCGAGATCGCGCTTCTGGCTTTTGTCTCTGATGACAAAGGTTTATAAGCGGCGTGCTGTTCCTTGTGAGTTTACATTCCAGGTGCCGTGGACACATGCTCGGGATTGCTGGTGACTCCCTCACGGAATGGTCCGGAGCTCGCTGGGCCGGCATGTTCTGGGAGGCCCTGGGAGGCCCTGCCGGGCTCTTCACACCCGTGAGCACCGTGAGGACCCTGCATTCATAGCCGCCGTGGACGTGCTCCTCTGAGGCCCTCTTCCTGGACACGACCTGCCCCGGCCTCTGTTTCTGCCTCTGTCCCCTCTCCCAGGCCTCCCTGCTGCAGCCTGGCGGGCACAGACCCGGGCACGGCCCCACCTGCTCCTGCGCCTCCCTGGGCACCGTCCTGCCGGGGCCGTAAGCGGACACTCGCTGACAAAATAATTTCATTTTCTCTGAGGTCGTGACTCACCAGTGCTGAGACTGCTGCATTTTTCCTTTAAGCTCCCCACGGCCAGCACATACCTTTGCCCCCAGCCACACACATGCACACACACAAACACACACATACACACATGTGTATATGCATGCACATGCACACATTTATGCACACAGATACATGCACACACGATGCATGCACATATACAAATGCATACAGATGCATGTGTGCACACACATACATACATACACAAACACACATGCACAGGTGCACGGGTGCACGCACATGCATGTGCACGTGTGCACAGACACTTGTGCGTACACATATGCATGTACACACAAACGCATGCACACATTCATGTACACATACATGCACATACGTACACACATACACCACAACATGTGTTCCAGGTGCATCTGTGTCTTCCTTGTGCTGATGGGGCACCGGGTCCCACCCAGGAGCAAATCAGACCTGGCAACAACACACAGCTGCTGCACGGAACAGCCCGGCTGTTACAACCAAGCACCACCCGGGGCTTACGCGACACGCATTTCTCCCGGATCTTGATGTGCTTCCTGGGGAGGCCTCTTACCGCTGGCGGGTAACATCGCCCTCATACTGGGTCTCTAGGGTTCAACACATCACTCTGGGGGACACAAGTCAGTCTTTATTGATGCCCGGCGAGGGGTTCCTTGTTAATGGAGAAACAGTCTGGTATTAGGAGAGCCCTTGGCTAAATCTGTCACTCCTGTGCTGTGGTGCTACCAAACTGGGAATGCAAGGACATCTGAGCAAGGCCTGCCAGTTATTTTGTGATTTTAAAGTATTATTTTTAATTTGGGGCCCTTATCTTTGCTTATTTAATTTAATTTTGATTTACTTTATACGCATTGAAACGCACAGGTGCTAAGTGAGCCCAGTGAGCTTGCCAACTGCGCACACCCACGTAACTAAGTGACTGTCCCTCGCGCAGGGTGAAGAGCACGTTCACCCCCCAGAAAACTCCCTTGTGCCCCGTTCGAGTCGCTTCCCAGCCCAGCCGTCTGACTTCCGTCCTGGGCGAGTGTCGCTCGGCACCTGCTATCCCGTGCCCCCTTCACCGGCACCGCGGTGCGCAATCCATCCCGCAAGCTGCCCGTGTCGCAGTCTGCCCCCCGCCGAGCTCACGGTCCTCGTGCGGGAGACGCACCCGGTCAGAGCCACCTGTGCTCCCTAGACCTCAGGGACGTCTGCAGATCAGGCCGCAGGACACAGAGCCAAGCGAGTCTTCAAACTGGTGTCCGACCGGTGCCGGAACCTCCCGCGCTCACACGCAGTGTTCACGCGATTCCAGTCGGAATCTCCACGCGGCCCTCTCCATGACGGGGCGGTTCGCAGGGGCCGCCGGTGAAGCCCAGAAGTGACAGGTGAAACTACTTTGTAAGAACGAGGAGCGCGTGGCCTCCCGGTAGTAAATTCTACTACAATGCTCAGCAAACACATCAACCTGCAGTGGGCATAATTCTTGGAAAAGTTAACGTTACAGATGTTGGAAATAAGATTCTAGAATAGAACTTTCTATTTGAGGGGGAAAACTTTTTAAAGGCAAAAACCATGGAAACGAGTGGAAAAGGAGGGTACTTAGTGGATGTAGTTGTGAAATATACAACCGCATGTTATTATTATTACAAATTAAATCAGCACAGTTGAAACCCAGCACGGCTGGGTGACGTCCAGGGCTTCCCTCGTCCCTGGGGCTGGCGCTCGGGGCACGCGCCCGCCACCCACGCCAGCGCCAGCCCCAGCCCCGGACGGCGGCCCGGGCGTGCAGACAGCCCTCTGCAGGGCCCAGGCGCCGGAAACACACCCAGGTGCCCTCAGGAAGTGACGCCACAGCCACCGAGTGAATGTGACAACCGCGACAGAGCCCCGCTGGCACCCCCGGGGCCAGGCTTGGCGACAGAAGAGTCCCCTCCCCAGTCCTTGTCGCTGGGGCTGCGGCACCTCGAGGCAGAGCGGAACGCGAATGATTCGCCCCGAAAACGTCAGTCCTCGTCCCCGCTGCCGTGACTTCCGGAGTGACGGGCTCTGAATCAAAGTGACTTCTCAGTGCAGACAGACGCTCGGGCCCCAGGCAGGCGCGGGAGATTGGCAGCTCCGGCCCCAGCTGTTGATCCCGTCACCCCTGCCGGGGCCACAGCGAAGCCCAGCGGTGCCGGGGCCCGGGGAAACTGAGTCCAGCTGACTGAGGCAGAGCTGCCTGCTGGCCGGGCCCGGCCCCGTGTGGCCCCATCCCGCACCCCGCCGGTGCCCACACACAAGCTGCTCCCGAGAGGACGGGCTCCCTGCGGGGCCTGGCGGGGCGGGGCCGGCCGCTGTGCCGGGAGCCCACACCTGGGCCCACGCGGCACCCAGACGCCTGACCCCGAGAGCCCCCGGAGGCAAGTCCGGAGCACGGTGACCCTGCAGAGAGGCTGCAGGGCCGTCACTGACCACTGTAGGTGGGGGGGAGGAGCTGGGCCTGGGCCCTGCTGGGCGCTCAGAGTCCAGTGGCCTGGCACGGCGCTGGCACGACCCGTCAGTGTCCCGAGTGTCATCCTGGCACGACCCGTCAGCGTCCCGAGTGTCATCCTAGCTCGGCGCTGGCACGACCCGTCAGCGTCCCGAGTGTCATCCTGGCACGACCCGTCAGCGTCCCGAGTGTCGTCCTGGCACGACCCGTCAGCGTCCCGAGTGTCGTCCTGGCGCGGCGCTGGCACGACCCGTCAGTGTCCCGAGTGTCATCCTGGCGCGGCGCTGGCATGACCCGTCAGCGTCCCGAGTGTCATCCTGGTGCGGCGCTGGCACGACCCGTCAGCGTCCCGAGTGTCATCCTGGCGCGGCGCTGGCATGACCCGTCAGCGTCCCGAGTGTCATCCTGGTGCAGCGCTGGCACGACCCGTCAGCGTCCCGAGTGTCATCCTGGCGCGGCGCTGGCACAACCCGTCAGTGTCCCCAGTGTCATCCTGGCACGACCCGTCAGCATCCCGAGTGTCATCCTGGCACGGCGCTGGCACGACCCGTCAGCGTCCCGAGTGTCATCCTGGCGTGGCGCTGGCCACAGCACAGCCTGGGTGAACGTCCGGCCACATGTCACTAAATAGTGGCTCTTCCTCCTTGGGGACCTTCCTGGCTTGTCCTCTCTGATGCTGTGGCCCTGGCTGGGAGCCCTCCTGGGTAGCCAAGCCCGTCTGCATCCTCTGGTCCCCACCCCAGCGGGGCTGTCCCAGCTCACCTGGGAAGTCACCTAACCGCCCGGCTCAGTCCCTTCCACCAGGGCTGGCCACCGGCGTTGCCCCTGGAATCCGCGTCCTGACCGGGCTGCGTGGGGTCAGTGCGGCCACTCTCCGTCTGTCCCCGCTGTCCCCACCGTGTGTGTCCTGAGCAGGGTCCTGACCGGACTGCGTGGGGTCAGTGCGGCCACTCTCCGTCTGTCCCCGCTGTCCCCACCGTGTGTGTCCTGAGCAGGGTCCTGACCGGGCTGTGTGGGGTCAGTGCGGTCACTCTCCGTCTGTCCCCGCTGTCCCCACCGTGTGTCCTGAGCAGGGTCCTGACCGGGCTGCGTGGGGTCAGTGCGGCCACTCTCCGTCTGTCCCCGCTGTCCCCACCGTGTGTGTCCTGAGCAGGGTCCTGACCGGACTGCGTGGGGTCAGTGCAGCCACTCTCCGTCTGTCCCCGCTGTCCCCACCATGTGTGTCCTGAGCAGGGTCCTGACCGGGCTGCGTGGGGTCAGTGCGGCCACTCTCCGTCTGTCCCCGCTGTCCCCACCATGTGTGTCCTGAGCGGGGTCCTGACCGGGCTGTGTGGGGTCAGTGCGGCCACTCTCCGTCTGTCCCCGCTGTCCCCACCATGTGTGTCCTGAGCAGGGTCCTGACCGGGCTGCGTGGGGTCAGTGCGGCCACTCTCCGTCTGTCCCCGCTGTCCCCACCGTGTGTCCTGAGCAGGGTCCTGACCGGACTGTGTGGGGTCAGCGAGGCCACTATCCATCTGTCCCGGCTGTCCCCACCGTGTGTGTCCTGAGCTGCGGCCCTCCTCAGGCAAGGCCCGCCTGGTGGGCCGAGCCCCCGCCCTCTGCCTGGAACCCGGGGAGCAGGGGTCGGCCCTGTGACCTGCAACCGACCCAGAGCCACACGTGGCCACTTCTGGTGGTGTCCTGGACGCCTGGCGCCTGCTCCCTCCGGGCAGTGTCGTTGCCATGGTCACAGACGTAGAGCCCTGCTCGGCCACAGGCACAGGCCACTCCTCCGTCTGGCGCTCACACGGGGACCCGGCTGTCCGCTGTGCCAGGCGTGAGGCCGTGCAGGCCCGTGTCGGGCCTGGACTCCACCCGGGACCTGCCTCCTCTGAGCCGTCCGCTCTCCCCCTGGACCTCGGGGTCTCGGGTCTCATCTGATGGGAGAGACAGGCCCAGGTGCCAGGCTGTCATCACGACAGCGAACTGGGTGTCCTCAGAGCACGGCTGGCCACGCGCCACCGCTGCCCCGGCCGACCCTCAGGTGGGCAGCCACGCCCCCGCCTGCCCAGCCCCCCAGGGTCACTGCTGCGGTTCCCCTCCTGGTGCCAACGAGGCTGCAGGTTTTGCCGGCTGCGTCCAAGTCTCGCCTGCTTGGAGCTTCCTCAGCAGGCACACATGGGGGACGTGTGCCTGGCGTGTGGACAGTGAGAGGAGACACCTGTGTGTGTGCGTGTGTGCATGTGTGTTTATGTGTGTGCCTGTGCATGTGTGTGCGTGCATGTGCCTGGCACTTACCCGAGTGTGAGTAAGGGTCCCAGAAGCCAGTGGCACTGCCCCGCCCCGCCCCTCGGCCCTTCCTGCCCAGGCCGCCCTTCCGAGGGTCCTTGCAGGGGACACTCCATCCCGCAGGAAAGGAGGAGAGGCGGACAGGGGCGCTGTGAGCCCCGGGTCACCCGGCCCCGGGAACGGAGACTCAGTGACGGTGTGGAGGGCACCCCAGGGCGAGAGGGCCACCTGCTCTGACCACCGCGGCCCTCACAGCGGGAGACGTGTCAGTGTCCTGGGGCTGCTGTCACAAACTGTCACAGACTTGGTGATCTGAACAACACGCATTTATTAGTCCAGAATTCTGAGGTCAGAGGCCAGGCCCGGGTCTCACGGGGCTAAACCGAGGTGCCCGCAGGGCCGGTGCCTGCAGGAGGCTCAGGGGCCGTCGGTCCTGCCTTTCCCGCTTCTAGAGGACCCGTCCCCACCACCTGGCCCCGTCCCCGCCGGAGGCACCGCGTGCGTCTCCTGCTGGGCATCCCCTCAGAGAACCCAGGACAACCTCCCGTCTCAGCCTCCTTAATTCAGTCTGTCTGCAGTGTCCCTCTGCCACCTAAGGTGGCACAGTCACAGCCCCCAGGATTAGGACACAGATTTCTGCGCCCAGCTGGGGGCAGAAATCACACGAGAAGAAGGGCAGGAGCAGGGAACAGCATGCTGAGCCCGCAGCCCTGCAAACAGGACGTGAGCCGGATGGGGCAGCGCCACGCCCCTGCGCCTGCCACGGGGATGGGCCACCAGCCTCTCAGCGCCCGGCCACGCCTCCTGCTCTGCACCCCCAAGCAGGCGGCCTCCTCGCTCCCCAAAGCCTCCTGCCCTGGCTTTGGGGCCCGTCCCTTTGCTGACCGCCGGGAGCTGTCCAAGGTGGCCGGCCCCACGCACACCGCACGTTTCCCGGCCCCCACTGTGAAGGCAGCCAGGCGGGGAGCTGGACCCGGGGGGCTGGTGTGGCCAGGCCCTCCCTGCCTCAGCCCAGACCCGCCCCATCTCCCGCCCGTGCCCCGGGCAGAGCCAGCACCTGCTGGCCGCCGTCAGCGAAGGAAAACACCCCCAGGCTCGTGCCCACTTTCACGTCCAGTGGGAACTGTCACCTGCTCTCCCTGCCGGCCACTCATGGGCTCTGGCTCTGTGGCGGGAAGGGTCCTCGCATCCCTCCTGCTCACGGCCCCTGCGGAGGAGGCTGGCGGTGTCTCAGGGCCAGATTCCCGCCACCAGGGCCCTTCCCTGAGAGGAGCACTTCACCCCCACGCTGCCAGCTCGTCGCTCCCCAGCCCTAAGCTGCAAGGGCCCTGGTGGCCTCCAGCCTGTGCCCCTCCCGCTGCCAGCCGGCTAGGGGCCTGCAGGGGGGTCTGGTGCTCCCCCAGGGAGAGTGCTGGAGCCTCCTGTGCTCCCTGTCCTCCGTGCTCTCCCAGCCCAGGGACAGCCCAGGGACAGCTCCTGGACATCCCAACAGCCTTGCTGGTGGCTACGCCAGACTCTGGCCCAGGTCCCACGGCTGGACCGCCCAAGGGCCCCACGGGCAGGCATCTGGGGGCCCCAAAGCCCAGACAGGAAGCCATGAGTGTGGGGAAGGGTGCTGGGCCCGGGCTCCTCTCCCAGGGTGGGGCTGGGGTTGGGTTAGGGTTGGGGTTATGCTAAGGGTGGTGTTGGGGTTGGGGTTAGGGTTAAGGTTGGGGTTGGGTTAGGGTTGGGGTTATGGTTAAGGTCTGGGTTAGGTTGGGGTTGATGTTAGGGTAGGGGTTATGGTTAAAGTTCAGGTTAGGGTTAGGTTAGGGTTGGTGTTGGAGTTGGGGGTTATGGTTGGGGTTAGGTTTAGGTTGGGGTTGGGGTTAGGTTAGGGCTGTTGTTGGGGTTGAGGCCTGGGTTATGTCTGGAATTGTGTTGGGTGTGGGGCTGGGCTAGGGTTAGGTTAGGTTAGGGTTGGGATTGAGGTTAGGATTAAGCTTATGTTTGGCATTGTTTTGAGTGTAGGGCTAGGTTTAGGGTTAGGTTAGGGTTGGGCTGGGGTTATGGTTGGTGTTAAGGTTGGTTTCATGGTTAAGTTTGGGTTAAGGTTAGGGTTAGGTTAGAGTTGGTGTTGGGATTAGGGTTATGTTTGGCAATGTGGTGACTATGGGGCTTGGTTTGGGGTTAGGGTTGTGGCTGGGTTTAGGGTTGGTGTTAGGGCTGGGTTTTATGTTAAGTTCGTGTTTGGGTTAGGTAATGGGTGGGGTTCGCGTTGGGATTAGTGTTATGTTGGCAATGTGGTGAGTGCTGGGTTAGGGTTAGGTTAGTGTTACAGTTGGGATTGGGGTTAAGTTATGGTTAGGGTAGGTTAGAGTTCCTGTTCAGTCTGGGTTGACTTAGGGTTCGGGTTAGGTTATAGTTGGTGTTAAGGCTGGGGTGTGGCTGTGGTTACTTGGGTGCTGGTGGAGCACTCTGAGCAGGGCCTGCCGATCTTTTGCAGCAGGATGCTGATCCTGGGCTGGCTAAAGGGATAGGGAGACACTGGCTCCCAGTGGGCCTGAACGGGCCATTGGACTCTCATCCCCCCTCTCTTCCTTTGGCCTTCGAATTGCTTGAAGCCTCCCCAGAAACACGACCAGTGCCTGTCTCTACTCTAGGGAAGTGGAGGACGTGGGAGACCCAGCCACAGCCCCGCAGCTCTGGCTGGCCCAGGGACCATCTGCAGGCTCCCCTACTCCTCCTGTGAGGGCCCCTGGGTGCCCTGATTCCAGATCTGAGACTCGCGGCGCTCCGTGGCCCCCCATGGCCCCTCGTGGCCCTCCGTGTAAAGGGCCTTTGCAGAGGGGTCAGGCCGTGGCCATGTGCTGACCTCAGTGCTCCTGAAGCTCCTGTGAGGGCCCCTTGCCTGCTTGTCACCTTCGCTGGACGCCAAGCTGGGGACGCGCTTTCCCAATGGCTGCCGAGGATCTAGAAGCCCCGTCAGGCAGTGCAATCTGGGGAGCATGAGCTGAGTCAGCCCGAGGGCCCACGGGGGCGGCGTGTCCCGGGCGTCCCTGTTCACAGGTGGGCTGCGAGGGAGGGCGGAGCTGGGCCCAGGCCTGGCGTCATCCCAGGGGGCCCCCATTGCCCCCCTCAGAAAGTCTCCACTCCGCATGGGTCCTGGGCCTCTCGGGGGAGGGCCGGGTGTGGGGAGGGGACAGATGCCTCAGGAGGGGTCCCCGACGGTTCCAGACACCAGGGAGGGGGCTTCAATGAGCAGGAAGGAGCTTCGGGGTGCCAGAGTGTTGAGGGCTCTGTGGGCCTCCTCAGAGGGGAGGTGCTTTCTCCTGGGTCCTGGGGGACCCAGCAAGGCCAGGAAGGCGGCAGCTTAGGGACCTGGCTCGGGGGAGGAGGAGGGAGAGGAGCCTTCCGGCGTCCTCTGGGTCCTCTCCCACCTCCGGGCAGCAGGAGCTGGGAGTCTGGCGGGGGAGGGGCAGGAGCCCGCCACATTCCCGGGGCCCCTCCTGGAGAGCCTGTGAGGGTGGGATCCAGGCTCTGGGCCGATTCTGGAGAAGGAGCAAATGAAGAGTCCCTGGCAGCAGGGAAGGGCCCCCCAAAGAGCCAGGGGAGCCTGGGCACCCCCAGGACACAGGGGCAGATGCAGAACCCTGCCGTCCATGCCTGGGCCTTGGTCCACACTCTCTGCGGACCGAGAGTCATGTCTGCCAGGCTAATGCACCGTGCAGCGAGCTCTTGTGTTTATCAAAGGAGTCTGCGTCCCTTTGCACCCACAGAGAGCAGGTGTCTCGGCTGGCCTCCGACCCGCACACCCTTAGCGTGATCATTCGAGGTTCTCTGCAGAAACCCCAGAGCCCAGGGCCCTCTGCTCAGTCGGAACATTGGACCCGGACACCCTGCCACGTGCTGGCCCCATCTGTGCCACGTGGGCCACGCTAGCGCCACGCCAGCACCCTGCACCCTAGGGTGCCACTTGGTTCCAGTTCTCACTGCAAGTGAGATCGTTCCCGCTGGTTTCTGTGTGGGTCAGACACGTGACACTTTCCAAACACAGACCACCCTGGATTTGCAATCATTATTAATTAAGCATCTGCTCAATGAAGCATCTATACCTTATATTTTAAGTCCATAAACAGTTTACACTTATCACTTATTTGCACCCACCCCAAATATACTCAAAGTAATTTAAAAATAAACACTCTTACAAAAAGGCAGTAAGAAGTGAAATTAGAAATCAGAATGATACAGGTGGAGGTGACGTCCACCCAGAGCGTGAAGTAATACGGGTAAGAAAATCGAGCACTAAATTTCCTCTGAGATTCCTGGCAGTAAAGGTGAAAAGAGAGAGTTTCCGGTGCTGGAGCAGAGGAGGCATCCCGTTGGTTGGCCTTGAAACATGGAACATCAGTCCGCCCATCTTTAGAAAAGGAGCGCTTTGGGTATCAGAGAGTAGAAAAGCAAGGCACAGTGGTGACCCCAGCGGATGGTTCCGAGACAGGGTCAGCAGGGGAGGCAGGAGGCGGGCGGACCACGTCTGTCTGGCTGCCGACGCTGCCCCTCGGGGGTCTACGCTGGACCTTTCCCGGCTTTCTTTCCAGGTTTTGTCCCCTCTCACTAGACTGGAATTTTGGCACGAGGGTTACTCTGCACAGACACTCTGAGCGTAGACGAGATGTGGAACGGCCAGTTTGAGCCGTGCATCCCACTCAGCTCCCCCGAGAACCTGCCCTCTGCGACTTGCTCCAGGACAAGGGCTTGTGTTCGGATGCTCTCGGGAAGTCCACGGCACACAGAGGAAGCCGGCGCCCCAGCAGGCGACCTGGCGCCTTCTGCAGGTGCATCGCACCCAGGCTCTGCGTGGGCTCTCACTCTCGTGGAGCATGCACCCTCCTCTCTGACTGCGTCCACGGCCCACGGGTGCCACGTGGGGGAGGCCACGCCGTGGAAGGAACACGGAATGTCATGATGGGCACCCAGGGTTGCAGTCCCAACGGGATCCTTTGCCGACCATGCTGCCGCGGGCAAGTCAGTCCATTTCTCCGAGCTTCGGTCTCCTTGTCCGCCCAGGGTCCAGCGGTGGCGCTGCCCGGCTTGGGGACACCCCCGCGAGGAAACATAACACGTGAAAGCGCTGTCTGTACACAGGGGCCGCGACCGCCCGCCTCGAGGGGGAGCGGAGCCGAAGTCAGACTCCACCTGCTCCCAAAGCCACGGCGGCCACAGGGCCGGGGGCCAGCCGGAGCGGGCGCTAGGGCACCGGGCTGGCGGGGTCCTTGGGGACGGGGACGCTGGGCAGGGACTTGAGGTACTCCAGGTGCCGCCTGGCGTCCTCCTGGTTGTGGCGCACGTAGTACACCACGTAGGCAATGACCATGGCAAACCAGCCGAACATGGTGACCAGCATGGCCACGTCCGTGGTCTTGTGGTGGACGCTGCAGAAGCTGACGCCCGAGTCCAGCGCCTGGACCAGCGGCTTCCCCACGAACTCCTCCTGCACGGCCGTGTGGCAGGCCATCTCGTCCACCGAGTCGGGGTCCAGCTTCAGCTCCCACAGCGCCTCCTGCAGGGCGCACTCGCAGTGCAGCGGGTTGTGCGACAGGCGTATCTTGGCGCTGAGCTTGCCCAGGGCGTCCTTCGGGATCCTGCGGATGCGATTGTGGGACAGGTCCAGCAGCCGCAGGGCCCCCGCCAGGCCCGAGAAGGCGGCGGGGCCGATGGTCTCGATGAGGTTCTGCGACAAGTCCAGCTCCCTCAGCTGCGCCAGGTGCTGGAAGGCTCCGTTGGGGACGTGGGAGATTTTGTTGGCGTCCAGTTTCAGGAGCACGGTGTCCGCGGGGACGTCCCTGGGGACCTCCTGGAGGCCCCGGGCGCTGCAGAGGACAGCCACAGCCCCCGTGTGGTCGGGACACCAGCAGTGCTGCGGGCAGGAGGCGCCCAAGCGCAGGCAGAAGAGGAGGAAGAGGCAGGACCCTCGGGCGGAGACCGGCAGGGGCGAGGGGCTCTGCCTGCGCGCCGTGGCCATCCTGGCGCGGCCGGGCACGGGGGCTCTCCCCTGCCCGCCGTCCGGGAGACGCTGTCGCTGCTCTCGGCTCTGCAAGGGAGCAGGAAGAGAGTGGGCAGGGGAGCAGGGGTCAGCACTGCCCACCGGGCGTGTCCAGCGGGCACCCGCACGCCGTGACGGTGGGGGACCCCGCGTGCTCACAGAAGGGCTTGGGGCGGGGATCACACCCCCTCGAGCACACCTGCCCTGCAACCCATTTCCGCAGACGCCCCTGCGGCTGCGGGAGCATCTCGCCTGAGGACAGCTGCCCGCGGGCGGAGGACAGGCGCTCAGTGGCCAGAGGACCCCTCGCAGGGGCTGGGCCAGGGCTGGGCCAGGGCTGGGCGGCCGGGACCCCCAGCTGCTCAGGGCTGGAGACCCCAGGCCGGCCGGGCTCAGGGCCGGGTGGGCGCGGCGCGGGGGCCACTCTGCCCGTCCGCTCCGCAAGCCTTGACCATCTCACAGCCCAAGCTCTGCTCCCGTCCCTAAAAGGGCAGGCGCGCACCGGCCCGCCTTTCACCCCAGCTGTCTGAGCAGCGACAAGGGGAACGGGAGACCCAGCCCTGTGCGCGCGGCCGTGCTGGGCGTGGAGTGGCGGGGCCGCGCGGCGGGACCCGGACCCGGACCGGGACCCGGACCGCACTGGGGGTGGGGGGCCAGGGGTAGGGGCCAGGGGTAGGGTCCGCACTCCCGGGGCGGGGAGGGGCTGTACCTGTGCGGCCGACGCTGCTCTGCGCGCTGCTCTCGGCCTCTCGGAGCCCGCGCGCCCCGGCGACTCCCCGCGCGGCCGCCCGCGCCCCCGCGCCCCCGCCACCCGTGCCCGCGCCCGCGCCCGCTGGCTGGGAGGCGGCGGCGCTCGGCCTGTGCGGCCGCGGGGCGGGGCGGGAGGGTCGCGGGGGCGGGGCGGGGGCGGGGCGGGGGCGGGGCCAGGGGCGGGGCATGGGGGGAGACCTGAGCCGGGTTTGCGGGAAGGCTGGGGTGGGGCCCTGGGCGTGCCCTGGACTGGGGCGTGGCCTGAGAGAAGGGGCGGGCCCAAGGGTGCGGGCGCGGGGCTTTCGGGGCGCTACCGGGCAGGCGTGGGGCACCCCACGGGGCCGTACGAGCCGTGGGCGGGACCGTGGGTGGGGCTGCTGCCTGGGCGGGGCCGTGGCGGGGGCGGGGCTTAGGGCGGGCGTGCCCGCAGCGGGGCGGGGCTTAGGGTGGGCGGGGCTTAGGGTGGGCGGGCCCGCAGCGGGGGCGGGGCTTGGGGGCGGGGCCGCAGCGGGGTGGGGGCCGAGGGTGGGCGGGGCCGCCCATCTGGGTTCCCAGGCCCCTTCCCGCCCAGGCCCCCACCTGCAGCGGTGTCCGAGGTCGGTGCGTGTGGCTTCCCGAGGAGGGCCGGGAATGCCAGGTGGGGGCATCTGAGCTGAACCCGAGCCTCCTCAGGGTCCTTTAAAGTAGCCTTATGTGGATTAACTGATAGACAATGAACCCCATATTTAAATTTGATACGTTTGCATATGTGCGTACACCTGTGAAACCTTCGCTGCAGTCAAGACTAAATGCCCCCACATTTCCCCCTTGTCCTCCCTGCCTTCCCTCCCCTCACCAGGCGAGCACTGATCTGCTTTCTGTCACCACAGATTAGTTTGCATTTCCTGTTTTATATAAATGTGATTATAGAGTATGTACCTGCTGGTCTCCTTCTTTCAGCATAATTAGTTAATATATTGAGGCTCGCCTGTGTTGATGATGGGTTTACCAATAGCTATTCCTTTTAGTGCTGCATAGTGCTGATTGCACAAAAATCCCACAGTTTGTACATCATTCACCTGTTTATCCGCATTTGGGTTGTTTTCAGTTTGGGGCTCTTAGAAATAAAGCTGGTGTGAACATGTGCACAAGTCTCTGAACAACTTCTGCTTCTATGTCTCCAGCCAAACCCCTAAGCGTGGAGTGGCTGGACCATATGGTAGCTGTAGTTAAGCTGCTCAGAAACTGGCAAAGTGATCCTGCCACTTTACATTTCCACCAATAGCGTTCGCTCCATATCCTCACCGACACTTGGTGTGGTCCGTCTCTTTAACTTTAGACATTCTGTAAGTGGTAGTGATGGCTGGAGTTGCGGTTGTGATTTGCATTTCCCTGGTGGCTAATTATGTCACGAATCTTTCATCTGTTTACTTGCCGTCTTCTGTAAGGCAGTGTTCTGTCAAAATCTTTTACCCACTTTTAACTGGGTTGTTTTCTTGCTATTGAGTTTTGAGAATTCTTTGTGTATTCTAGATACAATTCCTTTATCAGATATGTGATTTGTAAATATTTTCTCCAAGTCTGTAAATTGTCTTTTCATTCTCTTAACAGTTTTCCAAAGAGAAAAAGTTTTTAATTTTGAGGAAGTCCAATTTATCAATTTTTTCTTTGATGAATTGTGCTT
This sequence comes from Microcebus murinus, assembly GCF_040939455.1. Lineage (NCBI taxonomy): Eukaryota > Metazoa > Chordata > Mammalia > Primates > Cheirogaleidae > Microcebus > Microcebus murinus. The sequence continues at coordinate 1,718,177 of NC_134104.1, forward strand.
TGGGTGTTACATGTAAGAAATCTTTGCCTAACCCAAAGTCACAGGCTTACATTTGGGTCCATTATCCATTTTGAGTAATTTGGGCATGCGGTGTGAGGTATGACTCAGTTTACTTTTGTGTATTTGGATAATCAGCTTTTTAGAAATGTTCATTGAAAGGCTAACCTTTCTCTAGTTTGCCGGGAGTTTTTATCAGGAATATAAGGTGGATTTTGTTTTCCCCACATCTATTGAGAATCTCTTCTTTTTGGTCTGTTAATATGATAGATTATATTGATCGACTTTCAGGTGTTAAATTGGCCTGTGTTCTTGGGCTAAATCCCACTTGGTCATGATGTACTATCATTTTTATATGTGTGGTGAATTATTTAATCAATGTTCAACTACTGAGGTTATGGTTTTTACTGAATGTTGATAGTTTGTATCATTCAAGGAAATGTCTATTTCCTCTAAGTTGTTGAATTTATCAGCATAAAGTTGTTCATAATATTCCCTCATTATCCTTTTAACATCTATAGAGCACGAAGTGATATCATTTCTCTTGTTCCTGTTACTGGTAATTTATTTTTCTTTCACTGATCAGTCAGGTTAGAAGGTTATTAATTGTATTGACTTTCTGAAAGAGCCAGTTTTTGGTTTCATTGTTTCACTTTTTTATTATTGATGAGTTCCACTCTGATCTTTATTCTTTCCTTTGCTTAGATTGGGTTCAACTTTCTCTCTTTTGGTTTCTTAAAGTGGAAGCCACTGATTTGCAACCTTTTTCTTTTTAGTACAGGCATCTTAGTACTTTAAATTTCCCTCTCAGTCCAGTTTTAACCACATCCCACAAATTTTGACATATCGTAATTCGTTTTGATTAAGTTTAAAATAATTTATAATTTCCCGTCTGATATCTTTTTTGACTCCTGAGTTCAGAAGCATGTTATTTCACTTGAAGATATTTGGATATTTTTCCAGAGTGTTTTTTCTGGTTTTGGTTGTTAATCTAAACCCATTGTTGTCAGATGACATATTCTATATGCTTTAGATCCTTTTAAATTTATCGATAGACATTTTCTGGCCCAGAAGAGGGTTGATGATTGCTGCCCGTGAACTTGAACGTGTGTCCTGTCTCTCAGTGGAGAGTGCTATCCATGTCAGTGGGGTCAAGGTGGCCGGCCGTGTTATTTGCGTGCTGTGTTACTATGGACTTTGTCTACTTGCTCTATTAATTATTGAGAGGGCGTGTTGCAATCTCTGGCTGCAGCTCTATCAGTGTTCGCTCCGTGCATCCGGAGTGCTAGCGGTGCTCCTGGCTAACTGGCTCCTTTATCTCTGGGAAATGACCCTCTTTTCCCGAGACGCTTCGACTTGAAGTCTATGCTACCTGACATGAACATAGCCACTCCGGCTTTCTGCTGAGGAGGTCAGCGTGAGACATCCTCTTCCGCCCTTTCACTCTCAACCCAGTGCGTCAAAACTCCTTGAAGCGGTTCCCTCCGGGATTCCACAGTGTGAGCGTCTCCCTCGACGTGTGCATCAGCTCCCAGGGGAAAGAGGAGGACTTCTCAGCGGAGAAACCACCCGTCCACGTGACAGCGTTAGGATCATCGGTGATCACACAGACGGACATCGCGTGCCCGCGACATGGCACACTGGGAAGGGCGCGTCCCTTCTGTGCCATTCCCGCAGGCGTGCCTCACCTCGCTTGAGCACAGGGACACCCCGAACTGGAAGTTTACAGAGTGACTGGGCAGTGGGCACCAGAGCAAAACGAGCGTGAAACGCAAGACAGGGCTGAGTAACTGCTGCAGCTGGGAAGAGACCAAGGAGAAGCAGCAGCTAGATGCGCCGCGCGGAGCTGGCAGGAACAACGTCAGTGGGGACTGGTGAGCCTGATTCAGGTCGGCAGTTGAGGTCGCGTGACCCACGGTGACTTTCCAGCTTCGGTCACTCACGCTGGAAGCAGCGATGGCTCCGCTCGGGCTCGAGTATGTCCTCCTGCAATTTCCTCCCTTTCCGTCCCATCTGGCCTTCATGCCCGTGTTCCCCAGCACGGCATGGCAGGCGTGGCAGGAGCGCCCCGCAGTGGGACACGGCCTCGTCCTGACCGCACGCTGTCGCTGTCATAGCTTGTACTCACACGTGTGTGATAAACCCCACAACACGGCATCATGACTTTTGCTTTAAACATTCATTCATCTTTCAAAGAGATTGAAATAATACGAGCTGGGAAGCTGGCGTGTTAAAGATCGAAGAGATGCCAAAGCCCAGCCCAGACATTAGGGAATATTTTTAATATTTATTTATTTATTTTTGAGGCAGAGTCTCACTCTGTTGCCTGGGCTAGAGTGCCGTGGCGTCAGCCTAGCTCACAGCAACCTCCAACTCCTGGGCTCAAGCGATCCTCCTGCCTCAGCCTCCCGAGTAGCTGGGACTACAGGCACGTGCCACTGAGCCCAGCTAATCTATTCTATTTTTAGTTGTTTGGCTAATTTCTTCCTATTTATAATAGAGATGGGGGTCTCACTCTTGCTCAGGCTGGTCTCGAACTCCTGAGCTCAAGTGATCCTCCAGCCTCGGCCTCCCAGGGTGCTGGGATTACAGGCGTGACCCACTGGGCCCGGCCAAGGAATATTTTTAATATTTAAATTAAACAGATTAATGCAGTCACCACCTAAAACGACAACGCAGACGTGGCTGAGGCCGCAGCCATTACGCAGAGTGACAGAGGCCAGACGCGCACGCAGAGCACGGGCTGGCAGTCCCATTTTAGGAAGTTGGAGAGTAGGTGGGACTCGTGGACGGGGAGGGGTCCGAGGCGGGGAGGGGGGGTGGGGGGAGGCCGTGGGGTTGGGAAATGTTCTGTGTCTCGGTCCGGGAGCCGCCTGATGCCATCGCTGCTTCCGCCTCGGTTCTGTGCACGTGACCGAGTGCCGGTTATGCCTCGGTAAAAAAACAGTGCCGTGCATTGTGTCTGCGAGTCACAGGCGATTCCCGATCACAGGGGTGAAGAGCGCGTGCAGCGGTTGTGCCGCACACTTGCGTCAAGTCTCTTGGTCAGCGCTGACTTTGGTCCCCTCAGCTCTGCCCCTCCCCCCCAGATGCTGCCAGGGTCCCCCCGGGGAAACCTGGCTCGGTGCCCACTCTGGACCTCAGCCTGTGCTCCCAGAAACACCGGGGGACCTTCCCATGCCACCCTGGCCCCGTGGTCTGACCGCCGTGGCCTCCCTTCTGGCTGTAACCGGCTCGGGGCTAATCCTCTCGCTCTCTGAGCCTCCCGGAACCCAGGCCGCGTGGTCTGGGATGAAGCGCAGCGGCCGCAGCTGGTTAATTGGCCCTGCCAGGAAGGCTGTGTGGCCGCAAGGTAGGAGTCTGTCATCTCTCTGGGGATCGGCGTGGCGGAGCCCGGCTGGCCGCATCCGCAAGAACAGGATGAAATCAGGGAAATGACCAAGACGTCCCCAGGGAGGCCAGACGCTGCCCTCCCGGCCCTTCCCGGGGAAGCTGGGGCCACAGCGGCCATGCAGGAGTGTGCTGGCTGCCCTGCCGCCCGCCTGGTCCCCCTGCTGCCCGCCTGGTCCCCCTGCCACCTGCCTGGTCCCCCTGCCGCCGCCTGGTCCCCCTGCTGCCCGCCTGGTCCCCCTGCCGCCGCCTGGTCCCCCTGCCGCCCGCCTGGTCCCCCTGCTGCCCGCCTGGTCCCCCTGCCGCCTGCCTGGTCCCCCTGCCGCCGCCTGGTCCCCCTGCTGCCCGCCTGGTCCCCCTGCCGCCTGCCTGGCCCCCCTGCCGCCCGCCTGGCCCCCCTGCTGCCCACCTGGCCCCCCTGCCGCCCGCCTGGCCCCCCTGCTGCCCGCCTGGTCCCACTACCGTCCGCCTGGTCCCCCTGCCGCCCACCTGGTCCCTCTGCCACCCGCCTGGCCCCCCTGCCACCTGCCTCCACATGGTCCCACAGCCGGCCCCTGCCCCTCACCCAGCCTGAGGACCCTCACACAGAGTCCCAGGCCTGCGGGCCGGCAGGGGGCACCATGGCGGGCCAGCCACCAGGGCAACCTCGCTCTCCGGGGAGCTGGACAGCCGCCGCTACCTCTCAGCAAATTGCTCCTTGGCAGCTTTGGGCAGCTGCTCCCTGGATTCCTGGATCTCCCTGGATTCCTGGATCTCCCTGGATTCCTGGATTTCTCCGCCCCACTTTGAAAAGCTGGACTGGAAAACCAGAAAGAAGGCTGGGCGATGGTTCCCTCTGTGAACTGAAATAAAATCTAAGCCCCTCCACCAGCCAGCTGGATGGACCCCGTCTTGGCCAAAGGCCCCCAAGAAAAACGGAGTTGCCGGCCACGAGGCGAGGGGAGGTCGGATACGCCTCGTCCCCCCCTCCCGTTTGGAGTCACTCTTTGTAACGATGAGATGTCCACAACCAAGGTTAAACCGCACGCGCCGGCCATCGGCGTGCTTAGCAGACCCCTGGAGTCCAGTGTGCGTCCGGGGCTTCTCTCCGATGAGCAGACTTCCTTCTCTAACTGAACACATTCCAGGCTTTTAGACAAAGCTCATATCTTTAACCAACTGCAAATCAAAGAATCTTTAAACCACCAGCTGTAACCTGAGAGCTCCCCCGCTTTGAGATGCCCCACCTTTTCGGGCCAGTGTGTGCCTCCCATGTGTTGATTTATGGCTCTACCTGTAACTCCCGTCTCCCTAGATGCACAAAACCAGACTGTGACCCAGCCACGGCGAGTCCACCTGCTCAAGGCTTCTTGGGTGTGGCTCTTGGGGCCGTGGTCACTCACATTCGGCTCAGAATAAACCTCTTTAAATTATTGTGCCAAGTTTGGGTTCTTTTCTGTTAACACCTCCTGGGCTCCCGAGAGGGGCCTGTGCAGCCCGACCGTCCCCCCAGCAGGGCCGCCCAGCGACGGCCCCTCCCCCAGCTTTCGGGAGCTCTGGGGAACCCCATGTGTCCAGCGCTCTCCGTACCCCCACCCCAGGCCTCTCAGGCTTCCTCCTGCTCCACGTTGTCCAAGTTTGGTCTATTTTGTTGACATTTTCTAAGAACTGCTTTCTGAACATATTTATTGTGCCAACTCTTTATTTTTTCCTATTTCATTAAATTCCGATGTCGTCCCAGCCTTTGCCTCTGGACTCATTTTGCTGCTATTTTCTGAGCCTTGAGTCGTAAACTTAGACCGTCTATTTCCATATTTTTGCTTCCAAACAAGTGCACGTAAGGTTACAGGCGTTCCTCTGGAAGCCCGCCCCGCAAGCCGTCTCTCACGCCCAGCTCTCCCCGCGCGCGGCCCGGCGGGGGAGGGAGGACGGGCCCCGGGTGCCCGCAGAGGAAAGGCCACCCATCCGAGGACGCGAGGACGCGTGGAGAAGGCGCCATGGGCAAGCCAGGAAGGGCGACCTCACCGAAAACCCCGCGCTGCGCCTTCCGCCCAGACCGCTGCCTTCGGCGCCCAGAGCGGTGGGAAGGTCGGTTTCGGAGTCACCGGGGTGGCCCCGGGAGAGGAGGCGGTGCGCGCCCTGCTTTGTTTTCTGTCATTCATCTTTGAGGGCGTCTTCTGGGAAGGACTTGTGGGGACACACTCTGCGTCCTTCCGTCCCAGAGTGACCGTGTTTGGCGCCGCCGCTCGGATGCCAGTCTGCTGGGTCCGCGACGCCAGAACAAAGCCGCGTCCCCTTGGAGGCCGGCGGACTCCTGGAGCCTCACAGTGGGGACGCCTGCGGCCGGCCTCTCGGTGTGCTGTTTTTTTTTTTAAATCATGTTGGTTTTTAAGACTTTCATTTTTCTTGTGGGCCTAAAATGTTATGAAGACACGTGTGGGATTTTTTTTTTTTTTTGAGACAGAGTCTCGCTTTGTTGCTCAGGCTAGAGTGAGTGCCGTGGCGTCAGCCTAGCTCACAGCAACCTCAAACTCCTGGGCTCAAGCGATCCTCCTGCCTCAGCCTCCTGAGTAGCTGGGACTACAGGCACGCACCACCATGCCCGCCTAATATTTTCTATATATATTAGTTGGCCAGTTAATTCCTTCCTATTTATAGTAGAGTCGGGGTCTCTTGCTCTTGTTCAGGCTGGTCGAGAACTCCTGACCTTGAGCAATCCTCCCGCCCCGGCCTCCCAGAGTGCTAGGATTACAGGCGCCGGCCCCGTGTGGGATTTTGTTTTCACTGAACCGCGTCAGACCGGATGTGCTCCTGCTGCATTCACGGGCTCTGTCCTGCGGCAGCCACCGCCCTGCGCAGGGGGACATGGGGACACGGGGACTCCGGCTGCCCCAGGGCGCTCGCGGCCCCTGTGTTGAGGTCGTCTCCCTGTTCTCTCCTTCCTCTCACTCCCGTTCTCCACGGCGGCTCTTGGTGGAGGACGTCTGCGTCTGTCCCGAGTGTCGGGCTCTCCCGTCCCCCTCTGTCTCTTCCTCTGCTGTGCACGGAGAGGCGGGGGCTCCCCCGACACGGAGGGGGGAGGCGCAGAGGAAGCCAGCGCCCGCAGAGGGGACCCCGCGGCTCTCCCGGTCACAGGCCCCTCCCCTGGCCCCTCACACTCGATTTCTCACCTGTAACTTTTTACCTCTTCTTGGGTGTTCACATTTTTTCATTTTCGTATTTTCGGTTTAGTTTGGGGTGGCTGTACCCGCTCCAGCAGGTGGGAAGGTCATTCCCCTTCCCTAGAGTCCTGTTTGCGCTGCCTCCTTGACACCTCGATGCCTCTTTTTGGTAGTTACTGGTTTTCCCCGAACGCTCGCTGGTCCTAGGCCGTCTGAGGCTCGGGTCAGAACTGGTTGGCTGCACGTTTAGCCACCTTGCGGGTGACATCGGTTGGCATCGAGAATGACAATCTCTGTTCCTCTGTCACGTAAGGGAAAGCCCCACGGTAAGGACGGGGCATGTCCCACGGCAGCCCCACGAGGAGCCTTCCACCTCTGCCACGCCAGGTGTGGCCCTCATCTTCGTGGCCCCAGATAGCTCCTGGCGCTCCAGCCATCTCGTCTGCAGCCACCCTCCCGCCAGCCCCGCCCGGAGCCCGCTCTCTGAGTCCCTCCCCGGTGGAAAGTGGCCAACCCTTACCACTGACTCACGTCCCTCGATGCCACGAGCCTCGATGAGGCCACCTCGGGGCTTGCTCATGTCCCTGCCTCTGCAACCTGCTGGCTCCCAGTTTCGACTTTCTCTGCCCTGTGAGTCTCGGCTCTTGTGCCACCTCCCCCAGGAAACCGTCCCCCCAGTTCCTCCACAGGACGCTCACTCCTCTCCCACCTGACCCCAGCCACGGCCCTCCACACGTTGCCATCCCGCGTGTCCTTCCCACCTCGCTTCTGGACCTCGAGGCCCCCAGGCAGGACCGGGTCCACTCAGCATTGTGCCCGCCAGCCGGGGCCAGGGCTCAGCAGCCAGGCACGAATGAATGAGTGGACGAGGCATCAGAAGGCGCCATGCCTGCCTGTCTCAAAAATTGAGACGATAAGTGGTCAGTGGTTCGCTTCACGCCCACCCATCGGGCTCTGACGGCCGCTGACTTCTGTGGCCACAGCCTGGGGCAGCCACGGCCGGCCGGCGGGTCCAGTCCCGGCCTCGCAGTGACCGCCGAGGGCCTGAGCAAGGCACGGCCCACCCTGGGCTCCAGGTCCCGCGTCTACAAAGGGGGCAAACCCTCCTCATGCGGGCTGCTGCTGGCACATGGCTGGGCCCAAGCAGGCACCCACAGACGGGCTCAGCCTGCACCCCCACCGGCTGCGGCTGCTGGAACAGCCCCGCCCACCGCCACCCCGCCAGGCGGCAGCCCTGGGGTGAGCAGGGCCGTGGGGACAACCGTGCAGGCACTGGTGGCCGCTGCCCCGTGCACTTAGAAGTGGTCAGGGCGGTGACATTCGTGTGGTGCATGTTTTAAGAGAGCAGAGCAGGCGTCCCTTCATGTCTGCCGCTCTGGTCTGGTCCCCGGGCACAGCTGCCACCCCTTCCCTGGGCGCCACCGTCAGCACAGGAGTCTCTGGAACCTGTGGACGTGGGGACGGCACCTGCCCTGGACTGGGGCGCTCAGCTCAGCAAGAGCAGCACAGCGCTGGGCACAGGCGGGTGAGCTACGGACAAACGAGAGGACTTTGCCGCCAGTGGAGGGACACGCGTGGCCGGGAACACGTGGCGGATGTGGATGGAGGGTCGTGACGTGAGCCCGGTCCGGCGGCTGCACTGATCGTTTCAAACTCATTGCCTCGGAGACCCCCGCCCCCCAGGGCGAGGGGCTGGAGACGGGGCAGGTCCGGGGCCGCCCAGCCGCTGCCCAGAGTCCCGCCCCAGCTCCCAGCGTGACCCCCCGAAACTGGCGGAGGGCGAGCTTCCACACAGGGAGCAAGGGGTCAGCATGGCCAGGCGAGGGGGGCCTGGGGACAGGGAGGTGGCAGAGAGCGTGGTTCAGGGGTGGAGGCCTGCCCAGGGAAGGCGGACATCACCCGGTCCTTGCTCCGTGACCGGGCGGTCTTTGGGCTCCGTGGGAGCTCCTGCTAGGCGTGTCAGCACCACCGTGCAGGGAAGCCGGGGGGGGGGGTGCCCAAGTCCCAGCGTGGAGGGCTCAGGGCGACGCCGGGCCTGGGTTCAGGGAGAGGAAGAGGAGCTGCCGGGTCACAGCAGAATCCTGAGTTCGGGCTAGAGCGGCCTGCGGGTGCCCACGGGAGACACCGTGGGAGGCGCCCACGGGCCGCAGGAAGCTTGCCCGAGGGTCACAGAGAGAGCGGGCGGCCAGACGCAGCGACCCGACCACTGCACGTCAGCGACTTTATTTGTGGGGAGCGGAGACGGGCGGCCAGGCCGGCCTGAGACAGACTTGACATCTTGAGTTTCACGGCGTCCCCCAGCTTGGTGGCTCCCAATGGCTTCTGCCTCTGCGATTCGTGACACCAAACCAGGAGGCCCCTGGCGTCCCCAGCCCCGTGCCGGCCCCTCCTCCTTCCTGGGCATGGCCTCGCGTGGCTCCAGGGAGGGCCACAGGGAGAGCTGGACCCCTGTGCCTCCACGGCCCGTCCCCTGGTCCAGGCCAGGCAGAGTTAGGTCACATCGGCACGCGGAGGCCATCCGGGGGGCATGGTGGGTCACCACCCCAAGTCCTCACACGACGTGCCCGAGGAGACCACCAAGGACCCCGACTCCAGGAAACTCAGCCTTGGTCCCATGCGCCGTGGCGGACGTGCTGCCCAGCACCACGTGACCCAGGAGGGGTCAGGCCCCGGCTGAGACCAGGCTCCTGGCTGGCAGTGCAGGCCCCTCGCCTCTGGGTGGCCTGTCCCCTCCTTGTGCTCTCCCCTCGGGACACCTTGACACCACCCAATTCAAGAACTCGTCTGGCCGGCAACTGGAGGTGGCCACGAGGGGCGGCAGACCCACGGAACCACGCCGTGTGGTGCCCAGTGTGGGCCCGAGCCCCGTGTGGGCGTAGCGGAGAGAAGCCCACGACCCCGAGGGCCGACCCCAGCTGGCGCTGCCGGGCCCAAAGCCGCCGTCAGTAGTGGGCCCCGAACAGAGCGGCCACCTTCTGGAGGAGGGTCTTGTGGTTCGCGTACAGGGGGACGCGCTTGTCCACCACCTGCCACCGGATGGACACGCCCCGGTCGTGGGGGTGCAGGTTCTGGAAGGACAAAGGTCTGGCTTAGGAACACGCCGGCTCGGTCTAAGGACAGGGGCCACGTCCCTGCAAAAGGCTGCAAGCGGCAGGGAGGCCACGGCAGCCTCACCCTGGACACCCCCTAACGGCCTCCCCAGAGGAGCGGGGTCCCAAGGCTGCACAGGACCCTCGCGGTCACCTGTCCAGCCCGCTCGGCTCCAGCCACCTGCTGTGGCCCTCCGGCCTCTCCCAGGTGCCCCTTGGTACCCTCTGGGCAATACTGAGCCCCGCAGCCTCCATTCTCCGGCCCTGGGGCCCCGGGGCACCCCGCGTCCGCCCCTCCCCGGAGCCCGAGCCCACACCGAGTTCAGCCTCTTCAGCTCCAGGTCGTTCTGGTCCTGGAAGTGGATGCTGACGGCCACCGTCTCGATCCAGGCATTGTCCGTGTTCCTCGGGTCGTCCATGTACCCCTTGTACACCTGCGGGGAGAGCAGGCTGAGCCCGCGGCCCCCACCCAGGGGCTTCTTCCAGCGAGGGGCCCCCTGGAGCCCCACCTGCATCAGACGGACCCACCCGGCCGGCCCTGCCTCTGCCCCAGCCCTGCTTCTGCCACTGGCCTGGCCCCGCCCTGCCCTGCCCAGCCAAGCCGGGGGTGCCCGGCGGCTTCCTCCTTGCCCACACGTCAAAGGGCTGCGGGCCCCCACCCGCTGCCAGCTCTCTCCAGCCTTGGCCTGGCTCCACGGCCCTCGGACGCGACCCGGCCCGGGGCGGGGTTCAAGAGGGGTGGCAGGGGGCCTCTGGGACGAGGCTCCTGGCACCAGCCAGACGTAGGGGCCACACGTAATGAATGCCAGAACAGAATCTGGGGGCCGGGAGCTGATGCGGCGGGTCGGGAGGGGGGGGTGCCCGTGCAGGGGAGGGACGGGCCGGGCCGTGTTGCAGATGGACCCGCTGAAGGCCACGGAATCGCTCACTATGAAATGGAGAGTGTTCAGTGAAGCTACCCCAGGGAAAAATAAATGCTTTAGACGGTAAAAACAGAGGTGGCTTCGCACCCCCAGGGCTGTCACGGGGGGTGACAGTGGGGGTGAGGGTGGGTCAGGCTACAGCAGGTGCACTCGAGCCCACCTGAGACGGAACCGCAGGACTGCAAACACCCGCCCACCCTCAGCACAGTTTAAATAACCCCTGGGCCTTGCGCGCGACAAAGGACCAGGGAGTCCTGCAGCAGACTGAGGTCAGCTTGTAAATGTGCCCTAAAAATAGGACCGTCCCGGCGGAGGGAAGCAGCACGTCCCGGGAAAGGGCACCGAGGCGCTTTTACTGAGAGCGTCTGTGTCTGTCCACGGAGACGCTGGGCGTAGCGCTGGGGGAAGGCCGGGTTTCCAGGAAGTACACCTGGCCGGGCGTCCCGTGTGGGGGAGCGTGGGGGGGCGTCACTTTCTGGTCCACGGGACGCAGGTTGGGGCGGAGCGAGGCCCTACCTCCGTGCTGTGCTTCAGCAAGTTCTCGAACGAGGGCCAGGACTCCTGCTGGAGGATCTGCTTCAGCTTCCGGGGCAGCGTCTCGCCGGGCTCCGGGGACCCCTGGGCGGAGGGGTGAGGGCAGGTCAGCGAGGCCCCTGCGCCAGACCCCAGGCCGCCCTGGCGCCACTCCACTGGCCACACGCCCGGCGCCGGCAGCCAGCCAGGGCCCGGCAGCCAGAGGCAGGCGGTGCCTGGCAGCCGAGCCACCTGTCTCGGGGCTGGAGTGACACTGCCCAGGACCCGCTGTCCACGGCAGCGGGCAGGACACAACGCAGCCTGGGCGGGGGCGCAGCGGGCCAGAGACACGACCTCTCGGGACAGGGACGGCCGAGACACCATGCTCGGGCCTTGCCTAAGCCTCTCTGTGGGGTGGCGGGCGCCCCTTCACCTCCCTCCCCCTGCACCTGCTCCTTCTCCCCCGCTCCAGCCCTGCGTGTCATCCCAAGGCCATCGAGACGTTCACGGGTTTCCCGTGATGCCTGTGCAGGCCTCGGTCCCTCGAGACGCCGCTGCCCCTAAGCTGAGGGCCTGGGGACCCGTCCGCCCTCCTCCCGCCCCAGACGATGCTGCCCTGCCTTTGGGGCTCAGCTGGCCCCAGGCGTTGGGGCTCAGCTGGGCCCAGGCGGTGGGGGCAGGGTCCTCCCTGGGACACCTGTGTGGCGTCTCTGCCCCACACCCTGAGCTCCGCAAGGGGACCCCGTCAGGCTCCAAGGCAGCCCTGGCCCTGCGCCCCATGCCTGGGACACAGTAGGCGCTCAATTAGTGTCAGTGCACCAGAGAACGTGGATCTCAGTTTTCACCACTGCAAAATGAGGAAACAGCAAGGTCCCAGCATTAACTGCCATTCGCGGGCCGGAGCCCAGAGCCACCGCTGCGCAGTGGCGGCGGGGCTGGCGTCCTCTGTCCTCTGCGGGGTGGACGGCGCGTGCGCGGGCCGGGCGCTCACCCCCGGCAGGGCCCAGAGCTCCGAGTGCGGCACCTTCACCACCAGCACTTCCAGCATCTTCTTTATGCTCTTCCTGCAGATGGCGCCGTCCTCGTTCCGCCTCCACCTGCCAAGGGAGCGGCTCACAGCCCCGTGCGGGTCGGGGCGGGCCCTGCGGTGGGGGCGGGGCGGGCCCTGCGGTGGGGGCGGGGCGGGCCCTGCGGTGGGGGCGGGGCTGGCCATGCGCGGGGGCGGGGCGGGCACTGCGGTGGGGGCGGGGCTGGCCATGCGCGGGGGCGGGGCGGGCACTGCGGTGGGGGCGGGGCGGACACTGCGGTGGGGTGGGGCGGACACTGCGGTGGGGGCGGGGCGGGCACTGCGGCGGGGTGGGGCGGGCACTGCGGTGGGGGCGGGGCGGGCCCTGCGGTGGGGGCGGGGCGGGCACTGCGGTGGGGGCGGGGCGGGCCATGCGCGGGGGCGGGGCGGGCACTGCGGTGGGGGCGGGGCGGACACTGCGGTGGGGGCGGGGCGGGCACTGCCGGCTCAGCCCGCCGGTCCTCGCGCCATCCACAGACCCCCACACGCCCACCCCGGTGCCGAGCTCCGCAGCTGTCCTCTCGGTGCTCGGAGCACGTGGGAGCGGCCCAGGAGCCCTCACACGCGTGTGCGTGACCGTGTTGCGTGAAACTCACCGGGTGACCACAGGGTGCAGCGCGTGGTTGGGTCCGAAGTAGCTGAGGCTCCCGCGCCCGCGCAGGCCCGTGCGGCCCATGGGGTTCCTGGGGGCAGAGGGGCGGCTCAGCCCGCCGCGGGCACTAGGGCGGAGCGCGGAGGGCAGCTGGGGGGCTGGCGGTGGCAGCAGCGGCCGGCGCTCCTGGGGTCAGTGTGGGGCTCTGCGAGACCCGCCCCGGCCCAGGGAGGAGGGTCTCTCGGGATCCCCTAGGGGTGAGGCCAGGGCTCGAGTAGCCCTGGGGTCCCTGGGCGAGAGCAGGGTTCCCTGGGAGCAGGGGTGCGGCCGCCTGCAGGCCGTAAGGTGTTGAGACGGCATCGGCCCCCCACAGAGCAGGGGACAGCCAAGTCCAGCGGCTTGGCGAGGGGTGGCGCGGGGGTCAGGCCGACTCCCCGGGGCCCTGCTTCCACTGGCCGTGGCCACAGACCAAGGGTCCCAGGACACGGACAGCCCCGAGCACAGGCGCTAACTGTGGGTGGCAGGAGGAGCCCCCGACGCCCCCCAGTCGGCCAGGCCCTCCCCGCCCATCGCCGGGCCCTGCTGGAAACTGCAGTTTGGGAGTCGCAGGAGGGAGAAAAGCGCCAGCGCTGTGGGGCGGTGGGCCCCGCCTCCACGCCAACACACTGTCCCGGGGCCACCGTGCCTGCCCCACCCTGGACCCCACTGCAGCCACTCACCCGCCCCTCGGGGCCCTCCTCACACCCACCTGCCACTCCCAGTGGGATCGCTGGAGGGTCCTGCCGCCCCCCACCCTCAGCTGAGGTCCCCGCACTCACCCAGCCCAGCCTGTCCCAGCCCCCAGCAAGGACAGCCCCTGCCCCAGCACTGGGCCTGAGCGGCCCTCCCTCGCTGGTCAGGCTACGCAACCCCAGCACCCCCAGCACCGTTGTTGCCACTTCATCACATTGCTGCCTCTTCTCACCCCCACCATCCCGACTCCCGCTTGGCCTCCTCGCCCTGCACACGCCCGGCCCGCCCTTATGGCAGGTGCTGGCTGAAGCCCCCACCTCCCTCTCCCCTCCACACGTCTCACTTCCTGGCCCCAGCTCCCTGCCTGCTGCCGCCTGGGTGGGGGGCGTGAAGGGTCAGGGGAAGGCCCGTGTGAGGTCTGTGCCCCCCGTGGTGCGGGAGAGCGGGACATTCCCGGGGGTGAGGTCCTGGGGAGGGGACCTGAGACGGGTCCACGTGCAGGTGCACTGAGGTGGACGGCGCCCCCAAACTCACAGCCTTTTCAGGACCTCAGAATGCGACCGCACGTGGAAACAGTGTCCGCGCAGTGCGGCTGGTCAGGTGAGGCCACGCTGGATCAGGGCCGGCCCTAAACCCCACGTGAGCCACCATCCTCAGAAGGAGAGCAGCAGAGACAGACACACGCAGGGAGGAGGCCGGGTCACCAGGGAGGCAGAGACCCGGGCGACGCACCCACCAGCCGAGGAAGGCACTGGGAACTGGAAGGGGCAGGACGCCCCTCCCCAGCCAGAAGCTTCAGGGGAGCACAGCCCTGCAGACCTGACCCCAGACTCAGCCTCCAGAGCTGCTAGGGAAGGAACCTCTGTCCGTTAAGCCCCCAAGTTAGCGTCACTCTGATCCCTTGTCACGGCACCCCCAGGACGAAATGCGGAGGGGAGGACAGGGCGGCCCCAGGGGAGTGGGCACAGCCTGTCCGGCAGCAGCGTCCCAGCTCGGGTGCTCAAGTCAGACAAGCTCTGCTGTCACAGGGGGCGGGGGACAGTGACAGGGTGGGGCTGAGATGACCAGGGCAGAGTCGGGGAAACTGAGGAACTCGGTCCGTCCCAAGAACCCGCCCGATGCCAGCCACACGCCTGCAGGAACGCAGTGAAATCAGAGGCAGTAGTGGCTTGGAAACTAGAACTCCGTCTCCAAATCACCCGAAGGCCAAAACAAGGCTCCTAACGAGATTTCTAACGTGAAAAGTGAGAGCCCTACACTGGAACTGACGGCCGCAGCCTGCCAGTCTCACCAAGAATCTACAGACCTGGGTGCGCTTATTGGAAAACCAGGAAAATTGAATTAAATTAGCTCTAACATCAGCAAACTCAAAGAAGTAGAGAGGAGGGAAGGCCAACAATAAAAGCAAAAATGGATGAGACAGAAAAAATTAAGATAATCAACAAACCCAATCGCTAGCTGTTTAAAAAGATAATAAAATTAACCTCTGGCAAAAATAATCGAGGAAGACAAAAAAAAAAAAAAGAAAAAGGAGAGAAAAATATAGTAAAAGGGAGAAATAATTACTTTATATTTAAAGAATTTAAAAAATCACAAAAGAATACCATGCACATGATACATTTGAAACGTCAGATGAAAATTACAATTACTAAAAGGGACCTAAGAAACAGAAAAATATGGTTCCAGTAAGGATTAAGGAAAACGAAGGAGTTAAAAATCCACCTGCTGAAGAGGTGCTGGACCTGCCTGTCTGATAGGTGAGTGTTACTGTCTAAGGAGCAGATAAGCGGCTCTGCCCACCCAGGCAGTTCCGAAGACTGGAAAATGGAAGGTTGCCCCGGTAATTCCCTGACATTGGCACAACCTCACAGCAAAACCAGAATGAGACAGTGTAAGGAAACATGAAGCACAGGCAGAGTCCACTTTGAACACAGATTTTTTTTTTTTTTTCAAATCCTATATGTTCAATGTAAAAACAGAAGAATTTATCCCAGGAATGCAAGGATGGCTCAGCATTGAGGAAGCTATAAAAATAGCTCACACACTAAGTGGCCAAAAGGCAAACACACCTTGTAATCACCTCAACAGATGGCAGAAAAACCATCTGATAACATTCAACAGGATGCAAACTCTAGACAAACTGGGACCAGAAGGAAACACTCCTAATCTGATAAAAGAACGTATAAAATTCCTTCCGTAAATACGGTACCTAGCGGTGAAGTGTGAACGTCTTGGCAATGAGTCAGACACTGGACAAGGAGGGTGCAGATACACCCGTGTTCTGTACTGTACCCCAGAGTCACCCGGCACGGCAAGGACAGGGAGAGGGGTATGTACTGATTGTTAGGAGAAAGGCAATGTCATTATTTGCAGAATATATCATTTACGGAGAAAATCCAAGAAAATCTACAAACAAATTTATATAACTAATAAGAAAGTTTAGCAAAGTTATTGGATAAAGTCAGCATACCTATTTCCTACATATTTACAAAAACCATTGGATGATATAATATAAAAATGTATCATTCCTAAAAGTAATAAAGTTATCTAGTATCTAGGAATAAATATTTTCTTTTTTTGAGACAGGCTCTTACTCTGTCACCCAGGCTGGAGTGCAGTGGCATCATCATAGCTCACTGTAAACTCAAACTCCTGGGCTCAAGGGATCCTCCTGCCTCAGCCTCCCGAGTAGCTGCAACTCAGGCACATGCCACCATACCTGGCTAATTTTTGTATTTTTTGTAGAGATGGAGTCTTGTTCTTGCTCAGGCTGGTCTCAGACTCCTGAGCTCAAGCGATCCTCCTGCCTTGACCTCCCAGAGTGCTGGGATTACAGGCGTGAGCCACTGCACTCAGCCAGAATAAGTTATTTTTAAAAGTTTAAGTTCTTCATAAAGAAAATTCTAAAACAAGAAGAAGACATGAATAATGTTGTAGAACATATAGAAGATTCAAGATTGTAACAGTGTCTGTTGTCCCGATTTTTTCTATAAATTCAATACAATTCCTATCAATGCCCCGTCAGGATTTGTCACAGCACTAGACACACTTATTTTAACACTCACAGGCTCAAGACTCGCAAAGGCAAGTGTGAGGACGTGCCCATGCCAGAGTCAGACTCACCACAGAGCCGTGGCACGTGGTGGTGTGACCCTCCACAGAGACTGGTTTGACATGAGCCAGCACTCTGTGTCCTGGACAGAGGCCAGCACAATCAGGGCCTCGCTCCAGGCCAGAAGCCAGACCCTGGGGAGGAGCCAGACCTAAGGGAGGAGCCAGACCTCAGGGAGGAGCAAGACCTGGGGAGAAGCCAGACCTCAGGGAGGAGCCAGACCTCAGGAAGAAGCCAGACCCAGAGAGAAGCCAGACCTCAGGGAGGAGCAAGACCTGAGGAGAAGCCAGACCCAGGGTGGGGAGCCAGACCCAGGGTGGGGAGCCAGACCTCAGGGAGGAGCCAGACCCAGGGTGGGGAGCCAGACCTCAAGGAGAAGCCAGACCCTGGGGAGGAGCCAGACCTCAGGGAGAAGCCAGATCCGGGGAGAAGCCAGACCTCAGGGAAAAGCCAGACCCGGGGAGGAGCCAGACCTTAGGGAGGAGCCAGACCTCAGGGAGGAGCCAGACCTTAGGGAGGAGCCAGACCCAGGGTGGGGAGCCAGACCTCAGGGAGGAGCCAGACCCTGGGGAGGAGCCAGACCTCAGGAAGAAGCCAGACCAGGGGAGGAGCCAGACCTTAGGGAGGAGCCAGACCTCAGGGAGGAGCCAGACCCTGGGGAGGAGCCAGACCTCAGGGAGAAGCCAGATCCGGGGAGAAGCCAGACCTCAGGGAAAAGCCAGACCCGGGGAGGAGCCAGACCTTAGGGAGGAGCCAGACCTCAGGGAGGAGCCAGACCTTAGGGAGGAGCCAGACCCAGGGTGGGGAGCCAGACCTCAGGGAGGAGCCAGACCCTGGGGAGGAGCCAGACCTCAGGAAGAAGCCAGACCGGGGGAGGAGCCAGACCTTAGGGAGGAGCCAGACCTCAGGGAGGAGCCAGACCTCAGGAAGGAGCCAGACCTTAGGGAGGAGCCAGACCCAGGGAGGAGCCAGACCTCAGGGAGGAGCCAGACCTCAGGGAGAAGCCAGATCCGGGGAGGAGCCAGACCTCAGGGAAAAGCCAGACCCGGGGAAGAGCCAGACCTTAGGGAGGAGCCAGACCTCAGGGAGGAGCCAGATCCAGGGAGGAGCCAGACCTGGGGAGAAGCCAGACCTCAGGGAGAAGCCAGACCTCAGGGAGGAGCCAGACCTCACGGAGAAGTCAGACCTCACGGAGAAGCCAGACCTCAGGGAGAAGCCAGACCTCGGGGAGGAGCCAGACCCGGGGAGGAGCCAGACCTCAGGGAGAAGCCAGACCTCAGGGAGAAGCCAGACCCAGGGAGAAGCCAGACCCGGGGAGGAGGCACACCTTAGGGTGGAGCCAGACCTCAGGGAGGAGGCAGACCTCAGGGAGAAGCCAGACCTCAGCGAGAAGCCAGACCCAGGGAGAAGCCAGACCTCAGGGAGGAGCCAGACGCGGGGAGGAGCCAGACCTGAGGGAGGAGCCAGACCTCAGGGAGAAGCCAGACCCAGGGAGAAGCCAGACTTCAGCGAGAAGCCAGACCCGGGGAGGAGCCAGACTTCAGGGAGAAGCCAGACCTCAGGGAGAAGCCAGATCCGGGGAGGAGCTAGACTTAAGGGAGGAGCCAGACCAGGTGAGAAGCCAGACTCCAGGGAGAAGCCAGACCTCAGGGAGGAACCAGACCCCAAGGAGAAGCCAGACCAGGGGAGGAGCCAGACCTCAGGGAGAAGCCAGACCCCAGGGAGAAGCCAGACCCGGGGAGGAGCCAGACCTCAGGGGAGAAGCCAAACCTCAAAGAGAATCCAGACCTCAGGGAGTAGCCAGATCCAGGGAGGAGCCAGACCTCAGGGGAGAAGCCAGACCTCTGGGAGAAGCCAGACCCCAGGGAAGAAGCCAGACTTCAGGGAGAAGCCAGACCTCAGGGGAGAAGCCAGACCTCAGGGAGAAGCCAGACCCGGGGAGGAGCCAGACCTCAGGGAGGAGCCAAACCTCAGGGAGGAGCCAGACCTGGGGAGGATCAGACCTCAGGGAGGAGCCAGACCTGGGGAGGAGCCAGACCTCAGGGAGGAGCCAGAACTGGGGAGGAGCCAGAGCTCAAGGAGGAGCCAAACCTCAGGGAGGAGCCAGACCTCAGGGAGGAGCCAGACCTGGGGAGGAGCCAGACCTGGGGAAGAGCCAGACCCGGGGAGGAGCCAGACCTCAGGGAGGAGCCAGACCTCAGGGGAGGATCAGACCTGGGGAGGAGCCAGACCTCAGGGAGGAGCCAGACCTCAGGGGAGGAGCCAGACCTCAGGGGAGGAGCCAGACCCCAGGGAGAAGCCAGACCTCAGGGAGAAGCCAGACCTGGGGAGGATCAGACCTCAGGGAGGAGCCAGAACTGGAGAGGAGCCAGACCTCAGGGAGGAGCCAGACCTGGGGAGGAGCCAGACCTCAGGGAGGAGCCAGACCTGGGGAGGAGCCAGACCTGGGGAGGAGCCAGACCTCAGGGAGGAGCCAGACCTGGGGAGGATCAGACCTCAGGGAGGAGCCAGACCTGGGGAGGAGCCAGACCCGGGGAGGAGCCAGACCTCAGGGAGGAGCCAGACCTCAGGGAGGAGCCAGACCTCAGGGAGGAACCAGACCCCACGGGGAAGTGGCAGGAGGGCCGCCCACTCTCCCAGGGAATCCACAAAGTCAACCCATACCCTGCTCACACCTATGCCAAGAGCCTCCCGCTGCATAAAGACCCAAAGGAAAACAACTAACTTGACAAGCTGCTAGAAGGAAAGAGAAAGGCTTCCTGATGGCTTCGTGGGGAGCACACCAAACGTGTAATGCAGTGCCCCGAGGGAGCCTGGCGCTACCTAAAAGCTGCTTTCTGTCCTAGCACAGTCGTGCGGCCACCGAGTCCTGCCGAGTCCTTCCCGACGCCCCGCGGTTTTGCAGGACCGCCGGCGGGAGCAGGTGCTGTGCCCCCACGGCCACGCCAGGCGCCGCCTGCTCCGGCCCCCCGCTCCCCCCACGGCAGCCACCGGCCCTCCCGAGTGCCGCCCACGCGCAGGGTCACCAGAGCGGACACGACGGCAGCTCGTGGTCTCTGTTCTCAGGCCCCATCCGTCTCCCTGGCTCCTCTGGGGCCAGGCAGAGTAACCCGTGCCCTATTCCAGAACATTCCGCAAGAGGATCGCCACCCACCTCCTCCCTCTCCCTTCAGAGCCCCCCTCCCCGGCTCCATGAGGCTCTGCCCCCCACATCCCGTGACCCGGCCCCCCCCACGGCGCCTTCCGGGACCCCAGGGCGCCGCGGCCCTCCCCTCCCGAGCCCACCTGGCACTCAGCGGGCATCAGTCACCTGGCACCTTAGCGCCGCCTCCTCACCTGCACGCAGGGGCAGAGCGCCTCTCCTGCCGGCACCGACGCCCGGAGGGCCCCACCCCGCCAGGCGCACCCACCAGCCGCCGGCCCTGTGCGGCGGGCGCGGCAGAGCATGGCGCCTTCCCATCGCCCACACTCCCGCGGGACGCTGCGCCCGCTTTACCGCAGGGGCCCCGGGCCCCCAAGGGAGCGAGGGACCCAGGGCCGGGCACAGGCCGGGCCCTCCTGCGCTGCGCTGGGCGCTAGGGAAACACCGCCAGCCGGCGGGCGCCGCCTCCTCCCCCCTGCCGCCCGTTTGCTGGCGTGCAGAGAGGACAGCTGCCCCACGCTGACCCCACAGGCAGGCGCGGCGGCCGGCAGTCCTGGGCAGGTGGCACTCACAGCGGGAGCCCGCCCCGCACCGCGTAGGGCCCGTGGAAGCTGCGGCGGTCCGTCTGTCCGTCCACCGCGTTGAAGCTGATCTCCGACAGCAGCTCCGGGACGCTGGGAGCGAAAGGAGAAGACGCATCCCCGTGAGGGCGCGGCGGGGACGGCAGGGACGCGGGAGGACGCGGGACCCGCAGCCGCCCTCCCGGTGGCCCAGCAGAGTGACCTTGGGCCGCCACGTGGACACGGGCCGTGGCCACACGACCGCAGCATCTGCGCCCAGCATCTGCCTGGCGCCCACGGGGACCTCCCCTTTCCCCCGGGCCCCCTCGGAGGGGTCTTGGTGGCCCCGGGAGGACGCCCGGCCCCGGGAGGACGCCCGGCCGGGCAGGGCTCGGGGCTCACACTCACTCCCCCACGGGGTCCGTGGCGGCTGCGTCCTTCCTCTCGGCCGAGTAAAAGGGGGGCTTGTAGATCGGGAACTCCGTCTGCGGCAGGACGGGGCTTCTGTGGATTTTCGCTCCGGGAGCACAGTCGGCCCAGGCTCAGGGAGGGCCGGGGGCCACAGCCACGCGGTGCTCGGCGTGGGCCGGAACTGACCCCCAGTGCAGGTGCCACCCCGAGTCGCAACAGAGCTGAGGGGCGCACATGGGGACCCCGCATCCTGGCACCACCCGGGGTGGGTGGCCAGGACTGGGGCCTTGGGGGTCTTCCCAGCATGGGCCGGGACTAGGCTGGACCCCAGCGGGGACAAGGACTACACATGGCGCAGACTGAGGGGACGGCAACAAAGCAGCAGCCTGGAACATTCCAGAAGGGCCTGCCCAGTGTCATGACCTGCCCTTCTGTCCTGTGTGTCTCTGTGTCTCTCCACTCAGGAAGGGGACAGGGTCGTCTCTGGGGCCGGGGCAGTCTAGGCCGGAGGTGACATGGGGTGACAGGGGAGTGGTGTGGTGGTGACATGGGGGTGGTATGGGAGTGACATGGGGTGACATGGGTGTGGCAAGGGGGTGAGGTGGGGGTGGCACGGGGGTGGTGTGGGAGTGACATGGGGTGACATGGGTGTGGCAAGGGGGTGAGGTGGGGGTGGCACGGGGGTGGTGTGGGAGTGACATGGGGTGACATGGGTGTGGCAAGGGGGTGAGGTTGGGGTGGCACGGGGGTGGTGTGGGGGTGACATGGAGGTGGTATGGGAGTGACATGGAGTGATGTGGGGGCGGCGTGGGGGTGATGTGGGAGTGGCATGGAGGTGACATGGTGGTGGCGTGCGGGTGGCATGGGGATGGTGTGGGGATGGTGTGGGGGTGACATGGGGGTGACGGGGTAGTGGTGTGGGGGCAGCGTGGGAGTGACGTGGGGGTGGCATGGAGTGATGTGGGGGTGACGTGGGGGCGGATGGGGGCGACGTGGGAGTGGCATGGAGGTGACAGGGTAGTGGTGTGGGGTGACATGGGGGTGACGGGGTAGTGGTGTGGGGTGACATGGGGGTGACGGGGTAGTGGTGTGGGGTGACATGGGGGTGACGGGGTAGTGGTGTGGGGTGACATGGGGGTGACGGGGTAGTGGTGTGGGGTGACATGGGGGTGGTATGGGAGTGACATGGAGTGACGTGGGAGGCATGCAGGTGGCGTGGAGATGGTGTGGGGGTGACATGGGTGACATGGAGTGCTGTGGGTGTTATGGGGTGACGTGTAGGTGACATGGGGGTGACATGCGGTGCTGTGGGGTGACATGGGGTAATGGAGTGACATGGGGTGCTGTGGGGTGCTATGGGGTAACAAGGGGTGCTGTGGGGTGACATGGGATAACGTGTAGGTGATGTGGGGGGTGCTGATGACATGGGATGACATGGAGTGATGTGGGGTGACATGGGGTAACATGGAATGATCTGGGGTGACATGGGGTGCTGTGGGGTGACATGGGGTGACATGGAGTGATGTGGGGTGACATGGAGTGATGTGGGGTGACATGGGGCACTGTGGGGTGACATGGAATGATGTGGGGTGACATGGGATAATGTGTGGCTGACGTGTGGGTGACATGGGGTGCTGTGGGGTGACATGGAGTGACGTGGGGTGTCATGGGGTGCTGTGGGGTGACACAGAATGATGTGAGGTGACATGAGGTAACGTGTGGGTGACATGGGTGCTGTGGGGTGACACGGAGTGACGTGGGGTGTCATGGGGTGTTGTGGGGTGACATGGAGTGATGTGGGGTGACATGAGGTAACGTGCGGGTGACATGGGTGCTGTGGGGTGACACAGAGTGACGTGGAGTGTCATGGGGTGCTGTGGGGTGACATGGAGTGATGTGGGGTGACATGAGGTAACGTGCGGGTGACATGGGGTGCTGTGGGGTGACATGGAGTGACGTGGGGTGTCATGGGGTGCTGTGGGGTGACATGGAGTGATGTGGGGTGACATGGGGTGCTGTGGGGTGACATGGAGTGACGTGGGGTGTCATGGGGTGCTGTGGGGTGACATGGAGTGATGTGGGGTGACATGGGGTGCTGTGGGGTGACACGGAGTGACGTGGAGTGTCATGGGGTGCTGTGGGGTGACATGGAGTGACGTGGGGTGTCATGGGGTGCTGTGGGGTGACATGGAGTGATGTGGGGTGACATGGGGTGCTGTGGGGTGACATGGAGTGACGTGGGGTGTCATGGGGTGCTGTGGGGTGACATGGAGTGATGTGGGGTGACATGGGGTGCTGTGGGGTGACATGGAGTGACGTGGGGTGTCATGGGGTGCTGTGGGGTGACATGGAGTGATGTGGGGTGACATGGGGTGCTGTGGGGTGACATGGAGTGACGTGGGGTGTCATGGGGTGCTGTGGGGTGACATGGAGTGATGTGGGGTGACATGGGGTGCTGTGGGGTGACATGGAGTGATGTGGGGTGACATGGGGTGCTGTGGGGTGACATGGAGTGACGTGGGGTGTCATGGGGTGCTGTGGGGTGACATGGGGTGCTGTGGGGTGACATGGAGTGATGTGGGGTGACATGGGGTGCTGGGCCGATGGCACTGGGGCCCCAGACGCTCAGACTGGAGTGGGAGCGGGACGGCCCGCCCGCCCCAGAGCGCCCGCCTGGTGGCTCACCTCCCAGGGCACCTTCTCGTTGGGCACGGGGAAGCGCGTGACTCTGCGGCTGGGGTAGAGCAGGTGCCGCGCGGCCACGTGGTAGCTGTCGCCCGGCTCCTCCGCCTTCTTCCTGCCGCCCGGCTCCGCGTCCTGCTCCTCGGCCGCCTTCTGGGGGGCTGGGAGTGGTTGGGGGCCGTGAAGCAGAGCCAGGCCCGGCCCGCGGGACAGGGCCCCTCTCTGGTCCTCCCCACTCATGTGGGCCGCCCTGCCTCCCCAAGTCCAGTGGCCGTGCAGGCTGGACGCCAGCCCCGAGCGAGCGCCCTCCCGGGGACCCTGGCCGGGAAGGACAGCCACGGGGGTCAGGGGAGTGACCGCCAGCACCTGCCTCTGTGCAGCGACCAGAACTCCCGGCGGTGAGCCGAGCCCGAGGCCAGAGCCGTCCAGCTCCGGAGCTCAGGGCACAGAGGCCAGGCCTGCCCTGGCGCCCGGGAGCCGCGTAGGTTGGGGCAGCCGAGCTTTGCTGCCTGCGTCGGCCAACAGGCAAAGTGGGAGAGCAACGCCCCGTGGCTCGGGACTGCCCGCAGCGCCGTGCTCAGGTCTCTCCGCCCAGCTGACCCCACAACTCAAAGGACACCGGCTGGGGAGACCAGCTGCTGGCACAGCCACCCACTCACCCAGCGCGGGGACGCCCGCCTCCGAGCCAAAGCCACTGTCCCGCAGGGTCGTCACGATCCAGTGCAGGGCTCTGGCCGTCTGGGCCACCTGCAAGGCACGTCCCAGGAGGGCGGAGTTAGCACCCGCAGCCCACAGGCAGCCCGCGCCCCTCTGCCCAGTGCCGCCGACAGCCAGGCTGGCGTCCCTGCTCGCAGCCCTGGCCCCGGGCGACCCCAGCGCCCAGCTGGACGCCCACCCTTCCCCTCTCGGCACCCTGCACCCTTCAGAAGCTAAAAGCAAGCCTGCCCCCAGGCCGCGGCCAAGTGGCAGGACGCACGCCCACCGTGCTTCCCTGGGGGAGCCGGGTGCCGAGGGACACGGTGGCCGTGGGGACTGGACACCCTGGAGACAAAGGAGCCCAGGCGGAGCCCCGTAAGACAGTGGAGACCACGGGACAGGGCAGCGCCATGGAAGGGCGGGGCCCCACGGCTCTCTAGAGCCCGGTGCGCTCCACCACGGGGGGTGGGGAGGCTGTGACTGTCGTGGCCCAGGGTACACCTGGCGCCGCTGCACCCACGCCAGTGTGTCAGTAAGGCAGAGACCCACGGGGGACGGTGGCCTGGGCAGGTGCCGGCACAATGCGGAAACAGCCATGGAGCTTTCGCCAGGGGCCAACGCTGGCCACCGGGGCCACCGTGGGCAGCAGGGCCCTGGCCAGTGGGCACGGATGGGGCAGAGGTGGAAGGACACTCAGAGGCGGCGGCTGGACCTGACCCCCGCCCCCCCCCGCCCCCCCCCCCCCCCGTGGTCAGGACACAAACTCAGCCCTGGACGCTGCTGACGGCAGTCCTGGCACCCGGCCATGCGGCCTGCAGGGACACCCTGCGGAGTCCCCCAGTCCCCGAACAAGGACAGGGCCCATCCTGGGCAATGGCAGCCCAGGCTCCACCACCTCCGGCCCCGCACCCTGCCCCTCGGTGCCCACAGCTGTGCCACCCTCCGTCTGGGACGCCTGGCACTGCCTGGCCAGCGTGACCCCGGCATGGCCTCCCTCTCGCCCCTCAGCCACCCGTCTGCTCAGCCCGTCTTCCCTCCTGGCCGGGACCTGGCCGGGACCCGTCCGGGCCAAGCTCCCAGAGCACGTGCGGGACGGCAGCCCCCAGTACTCGCGTGCCCAAGCCTCAGAACACACCCTCACTAGGAAACACGGCCTTTGCAGGTGGAACTGGGGAAGGAGGCGGCGTGCCATTGGGGTGGCCCCATTCTGGTGACCCGTGTCACATAAGGACAGGAGTGGACACAGGTGACACACACTGGAAGGACGGCCATGGGGCGGCGCCTGGGGCCGCCAGAGGCAGAAGAGGGAGGGAGGAGTCCCCTGGGGCCTTCGGAGGGAGCCGGCCCGCCCACGCCTTGGGCTGGACCTCCGGCCCTGGCCTGTGAGGACGAAGTCCTGTCGCGCAAGCCCGTGCGGTCATTTGTTGGGGCAGCCCCAGGACACTCCCACCGCCCAGCAGGGCCAGGCCGAGGGTCCCTGCTCTTCCCTGAGGCCGCTGGCCGTGAGTGAGTGACAGGCTCTGTGTGCACGCCCCTCACCAGCGCTGCTTCCGAGCCACCCAGCACACGGAAGTTCAGAGGCAGCTGTCCTTGGTCACCGTGGCTGTCCCTCCCGGCCCTGCTTGGCAGCAGCCCTCGCCCAGGTGCAAGCACAGGGTCCACGGCCCCCTGGCCGGGCGGGGAGGGCAGCAGGTGCCCCCACGTGGGCGCCCGGGCTGCAGGCAGGCAGGGCGCAACCCACGTGCGTCTGGATGGAGATTTCTGGAGGACAGAGAAGGCGCCTCCTCCAGTTGGGGACGATTTCCTGACATTCCAGTGTCCTCCTCGCGTCATTTCCCAGGGTGCTCGTGCTCGATGCCACCACCCCACGGAGGGACCTTGCAGGCCGTGTGCGCCCCACGGACAGAGGCCCCGACTCAAACCCACCTGCTCCTCCAGGGAGGCCAGTCTCTGCTCCATGGAGCCCGACCGCTTCAGACGGTCCCTGTCCAGCAGGTCCACCATGGTGTCCACCCTGGAAGAGGACACAGCTGAGCCCCACACGGCCAGGCCTGGGGGCCAGGACACTTGGATCTGGTGACCCCGTCACCGTGAGGTGCAGGAGCTGTCTAGATGCAGCCGAGCGTGTCGGAGCCCCAACCCTCCAGCACCGCCATGTGTGGGGGGGTGCGGGGTCGGCTCGGCCCGGCCCAGCCTCGGCATCGTGAGGCCACAGTGCACCGCAGGCCACAGAACCCCGGGGAGAAGGTGGCCCGGCCAGGGAGGCCTGATAAGGGCCGAGGGCTCTCTCACCACTCTTCCGGGTGCCTGTGGTCTGCAAGACTCTGTCTACGGACAGACACTGATTCTTGTCACAGGCCAGAGCCCTGACCAGCGCGAGCGGTATCCCAGCACACCAGCCCCCCGCGGTGGAAACACGTTCTGCCGGCTCTGCTCGGAAAACTTGTATTCAATCAAGCTTTTCAACTTCAGGAAGTAACAGCAGGAGCCCGACTTCCTCCGAGCGCCCAGGCTGGGAATCGGGCAACTCCGAGGCCCCTGTCAGTCTGGCTGACCGCCGCGGGCCCCGCCTGGCTCCTGAGGCTGGACGCCGCGGGTCGCTGGGCTGCGCTCGATCCCGGCTGCAGCAGTCCCCAGCAGCGGACACCGGGCTGCCCGACTCCCTGACTTTCCTGTGCATCCGTTTCCTCTTCCCCGTCGGTAAAAGTGGAATGAACAACACCTCCCTCTGGGGGAGGACGGAGTGAGGGGACTCGGGTGAAGCCCTGGCCCACAGGGA